>NW_026558828.1:0-114302 GCF_026930045.1 Uloborus diversus
CCATTGGGCTATCGGTGTTCTGTCGGTCGGAATCTTAAGCATAATAAAAACAAAAAATGCACCTCGGTTATAACTGATTTAAATACTTCGAAGTCTACGGGTCGAATAATTAAACTGACATAGAATTTTCTTCCCTACGCAAATAATCCATGTTCGCAAAAGGAAGGAATTTGAAAAGAAAAAAAAAAGAATTTTCAGTTTCGAGAAATCAAAAACACATCGACGATTTTCGTTCCGACAGGGATTCGAACCCAGGCCCACTGGTTCGGAAGCCGAGCGCTCTAGCCATTGGGCTTTCGGAACTGTGTCGATCGGAGTCTTAAGCATAATAAAAACAAAAAATGCACCTCGGTTATAACTGATTTAAATACTTCGAAATCTACGAGTCGAATAATTAAACTGACATGGAATTTTCTTCCCTACGCATATAATCCATGTTCGCAAAAGGAAGGAATTTAAAAAGAAAAAAAGAATTTTCAGTTTCGAGAAATCAAAAACATACCGTCGCGTTTCGTTCCGACAGGGACTCGAACCGAAGCCCACTGGCTCGGAAGCCGAGCGCTCTAGCCATTGGGCTATCGGAAGTCTGTCGGTCGGAATCTTAAGCTTAATAAAAAAAAATGCACCTCGGTTAAATCTGATTTAAGCACTTCGAAGTCTACGGGTCGAATAATTAAACTGACATAGAATTTTGTTCCCTACGCAAATAATCCATGTTCGCAAAAGGAAGGAATTTGAAAAGAAAAAAAAATTAATTTTCAGTTTCGAGAAATCAAAAACACATCGACGTTTTTCGTTCCGACTGGGACTCGAACCCAGGCCCACTAGATCGGAAACCGAGCGATCTAGCCATTGGGCTATCAGAGCTCTGTCGGTCGGAGTCTTAAGCATAATAAAAACAAAAAATGCACCTCGGTTAAAACTGATTTAAATACTTCGAAGTCTACGGGTCGAATAATTAAACTGACATGGAATTTTCTTCCCTACGCAAATAATCCATGTTCGCAAAAGGAAGGAATTTAAAAAGAAAAAAAGAATTTTCAGTTTCGGGAAATCAAAAACACACCGACGCGTTTCGTTCCGACAGGGACTCGAACCCAAGCCCACTGGCTCGGAAGCCGAGCGATCTAGCCATTGGGCTATCGGAACTCTGTCGGACGGAATCTTAAGCATAATAAAAACAAAAAATGCACCTCGGTTATATCTGATTTAAGCACTTCGAAGTCTACGGGTTGAAAAATTAAACTGACATAGAATTTTGTTCCCTACGCAAATAATCCATGTTCGCAAAAGGAAGGAATTTAAAAAGAACAAAAAAATCGTAAAAGCAAAAACACATCGACGATTTTCTTTCCGACAGGGATTCGAACCCAGGCCTACTGGTTCGGAAGCCGAGCGCTCTAGCCATTGGGCTATAGGAGCTGTGTCGGTCGGAGTCTTAAGCATAATAAAAACAAAAAATGCACCTCGGTTATAACTGATTTAAATACTTCGAAGTCTACGGGTCGAATAATTAAACTGACATAGAATTTTCTTCCCTACGCAAATAATCCATGTTCGCAAAAGGAAGGAATTTAAAGAGAAAAAAAAAATCGAAAAATAAAAAACACATCGACGTTTTCCGTTCCGACTGGGACTCGAACCCAGGCCCACTAGATCGGAAGCCGAGCGCTCTAGCCATTGGGCTATCGGAGCTGTGTCGGTCGGAGTCTTAAGCATAATAAAAACAAAAAATGCACATCGGTTATAACTGATTTAAATACTTCGAAGTCTACGGGTCGAATAATTAAACTGACATAGAATTTTCTTCCCTACGCAAATAATCCATGTTCGCAAAAGGAAGGAATTTAAAGAGAAAAAAAATGTTCGAAAAATTAAAAACACATCGACGATTTTCTTTCCGACAGGGACTCGAACCCAGGCCCACTGGCTCTGAAGCCGAGCGATCTAGCCATTGGGCTATAGGAGCTGTGTCGGTCGGAGTCTTAAGCATAATAAAAACAAAAAATGCACCTCGGTTATAACTGATTTAAATACTTCGAAGTCTACGGGTCGAATAATTAAACTGACATAGAATTTTCTTCCCTACGCAAATAATCCATGTTCGCAAAAGGAAGGAATTTAAAAAGAAAAAAAAAATTCGTAAAATTAAAAACACATCGACGATTTTCGTTCCGACAGGGATTCGAACCCAGGCCCACTGGTTCGGAAGCCGAGCGCTCTAGCCATTGGGCTTTCGGAACTGTGTCGATCGGAGTCTTAAGCATAATAAAAACAAAAAATGCACCTCGGTTATAACTGATTTAAATACTTCGAAATCTACGAGTCGAATAATTAAACTGACATGGAATTTTCTTCCCTACGCATATAATCCATGTTAGCAAAAGGAAGGAATTTAAAAAGAAAAAAAAGAATTTTCAGTTTCGAGAAATCAAAAACATACCGACGCGTTTCGTTCCGACAGGGACTCGAACCGAAGCCCACTGGCTCGGAAGCCGAGCGCTCTAGCCATTGGGCTATCGGAAGTCTGTCGGTCGGAATCTTAAGCTTAATAAAAAAAAATGCACCTCGGTTATATCTGATTTAAGCACTTCGAAGTCTACGGGTCGAATAATTAAACTGACATAGAATTTTGTTCCCTACGCAAATAATCCATTTTCGCAAAAGGAAGGAATTTAAAAAGAAAAAAAAAATCGAAAAATCAAAAACACATCGACGATTTTCGTTCCGACAGGGACTCAAACCCAGGCCCACTGGTTCGGAAGCCGAGCGCTCTAGCCATTGGGCTTTCGGAACTGTGTCGGTCGGAGTCTTAAGCATAATAAAAACAAAAAATGCACCTCGGTTAAAACTGATTTAAATACTTCGAAGTCTACGGGTCGAATAATTAAACTGACATAGAATTTTCTTCCCTACGCAAATAATCCATGTTCGCAAAAGGAAGGAATTTAAAGAGAAAAAAAAATTCGAATAATCAAAAACACAGCGACGATTTTCGTTCCGTCAGGGACTCGACCCCAGGCCCACTGGCTTGGAAGCCGAGCGCTCTAGCCATTGGGCTATCGGAACTCTGTCGGACGGAATCTTAAGCATAATAAAAACAAAAAATGCACCTCGGTTATATCTGATTTAAGCACTTCGAAGTCTACGGGTCGAATAATTAAACTGACATAGAATTTTGTTCCCTACGCAAATAATCCATGTTTGCAAAAGGAAGGAATTTAAAAAGAAAAAAAAATTCGTAAAATCAAAAACACATCGACGATTTTCTTTCCGACAGGGATTCGAACAGAGGCCCACTGGTTCGGAAGCCGAGTGCTCTAGCCATTGGGCTATAGGAGCTGCGCCGGTCGGAGTCTTAAGCATAATAAAAACAAAAAATGCACCTCGGTTATAACTGATTTAAATACTTCGATGTCTACGAGTTGAAACATTAAAGTGAGATAGAATTTTCTTCCCTACGCAAATAATCCATGTTCGCAAAAGGAAGGAATTTAAAGAGAAAAAAAAATTCGAATTCGAGAAATCAAAAACACATCGACGATCTTCGGTCTGACAGGGACTCGAACTTAAGCCCACCAGATCGGGAGCCGAGCGCTCTAGCCATTGGGCTATAGGAGCTGTGTCGGTCGGAGTCTTAAGCATAATAAAAACAAAAAATACACCTCGGTTATAACTGATTTAAATACTTCGAAGTCTACGGGTCGAATAATTAAACTGACATAGAATTTTCTTCCCTACGCAAATAATCCTTGTTCGCAAAAGGACGGAATTTAAAAAGAAAAAAAAAGAATTTTCAGTTTCGAGAAATCAAAAACACATCGACGTTTTTCGTTCCGACTGGGACTCGAACCCAGGCACACTGGTTCGGAAGCCGAGGGCTCTAGCCACTGGGCTATAGGAGCTCTGTCGGTCGGAGTCGTAAGCATAATAAAAACAAAAAATGCACCTCGGTTATAACTGATTTAAATACTTCGAAGTCTACGGGTCGAATAATTAAACTGAAATAGAATTTTCTTCCCTACGCAAATAATCCATGTTCGCAAAAGGAAGGAATTTAAAAAGAAAAAAATGAATTTTCAGTTTCAAGAAATCAAAAACACATCGACGATTTTCGTTCCGACAGAGACTCGAACCCAAGCCCACTGGCTCGGAAGCCGAGCGCTCTTGCCATTGGGCTATCGTAACTGTGTCGGTCGGAGTCTTAAGCATAATAAAAAAAAATGCACCTCGGTTATAACTGATTTAAATACTTCGAAGTCTACGGGTCGAATAATTAAACTGACATAGAATTTTCTTCCCTACGCAAATAATCCATGTTCGCAAAAGGAAGGAATTTAAAAAGAAAAAAAAAGAATTTTCGGTTTCGAGAAATCAAAAACACATCGACGATTTTGGTTCCGACAGGGACTCGAACCCAGGCCTACTGGCTCGGAAGCCGAGCGCTCTAGCCATTGGGCTAGCGGAACTGTGTCCGTCGGCGTCTTAAGCATAATAAAAACAAAAAATGCACCTCGGTTAAAACTGATTTAAATACTTCGAAGTCTACGGATCGAATAATTAAACTGACATAGAATTTTCTTCCCTATGCAAAAAATCCATGTTCGCAAAAGGAAGGAATTTAAAGAGAAAAAAAAATTCGAATTCGAAAAATCAAAAACACATCGACGATTTTCGGTCCGTCAGGGACTCGACACCAGGCCCACTGGCTCGGAAGCCGAGCGCTCTAGCCATTGGGTTATAGCAGCTACGCCGATCGGAGTCTTAAGCATAATAAAAACAAAAAATGCACCTCCGTTATAGTTGATTTAAATACTTCGAAGTCTACGGGTCGAATAATTAAACTGACATAGAATTTTCTTCCCCACGCAAATATACCATGTTCGCAAAAGGAAGGAATTTAAAAAGAAAAAAAAAAGAATTTTCAGTTTCGAGATTTCAAAAACACATCGACGATTTTCGTTCCGACAGAGACTCGAACCCAAGCCCACTGGCTCGGAAGCCGAGCGCTCTAGCCATTGGGCTATCGGAACACTGTCGGTCGGAATCTTAAGCTTAATAAAAAAAAAAATGCACCTCGGTTATATCTGATTTAAGCACTTCGAAGTCTACGGGTCGAATAATTAAACTGACATAGAATTTTCTTCGATACGCAAATAATCCATGTTCGCAAAAGGAAGGAATTTAAAGAGAAAAAAAAATTCGAAAAATAAAAAACACATCGACGTTTTCCGTTCCGACTGGGACTCGAACCCAGGCCCACTAGATCGGAAGCCGAGCGCTCTAGCCATTGGGCTATCGGAGCTGTGCCGGTCGGAGTCTTAAGCATAATAAAAACAAAAAATGCACATCGGTTATAACTGATTTAAATACTTCGAAGTCTACGGGTCGAATAATTAAACTGACATAGAATTTTCTTCCCTACGCAAATAATCCATGTTCGCAAAAGGAAGGAATTTAAAGAGAAAAAAAATGTTCGAAAAATTAAAAACACATCGACGATTTTCTTTCCGACAGGGACTCGAACCCAGGCCCACTGGATCTGAAGCCGAGCGATCTAGCCATTGGGCTATAGGAGCTGTGTCGGTCGGAGTCTTAAGCATAATAAAAACAAAAAATGCACCTCGGTTATAACTGATTTAAATACTTCGAAGTCTACGGGTCGAATAATTAAACTGACATAGAATTTTCTTCCCTACGCAAATAATCCATGTTCGCAAAAGGAAGGAATTTAAAAAGAAAAAAAAAATTCGTAAAATCAAAAACACATCGACGATTTTCGTTCCGACAGGGATTCGAACCCAGGCCCACTGGTTCGGAAGCCGAGCGCTCTAGCCATTGGGCTTTCGGAACTGTGTCGATCGGAGTCTTAAGCATAATAAAAACAAAAAATGCACCTCGGTTATAACTGATTTAAATACTTCGAAATCTACGAGTCGAATAATTAAACTGACATGGAATTTTCTTCCCTACGCATATAATCCATGTTCGCAAAAGGAAGGAATTTAAAAAGAAAAAAAAGAATTTTCAGTTTCGAGAAATCAAGAACATACCGACGCGTTTCGTTCCGACAGGGACTCGAACCGAAGCCCACTGGCTCGGAAGCCGAGCGCTCTAGCCATTGGGCTATCGGAACTCTGTCGGTCGGAATCTTAAGCTTAATAAAAAAAAAATGCACCTCGGTTATATCTGATTTAAGCACTTCGAAGTCTACGGGTCGAATAATTAAACTGACATAGAATTTTGTTCCCTACGCAAATAATCCATTTTCGCAAAAGGAAGGAATTTAAAAAGAAAAAAAAATTCGAAAAATCAAAAACACATCGACGATTTTCGTTCCGACAGGGACTCAAACCCAGGCCCACTGGTTCGGAAGCCGAGCGCTCTAGCCATTGGGCTTTCGGAACTGTGTCGGTCGGAGTCTTAAGCATAATAAAAACAAAAAATGCACCTCGGTTAAAACTGATTTAAATACTTCGAAGTCTACGGGTCGAATAATTAAACTGACATAGAATTTTCTTCCCTACGCAAATAATCCATGTTCGCAAAAGGAAGGAATTTAAAGAGAAAAAAAAATTCGAATAATCAAAAACACATCGACGATTTTCGTTCCGTCAGGGCCTCGACCCCAGGCCCACTGGCTTGGAAGCCGAGCGCTCTAGCCATTGGGCTATCGGAACTCTGTCGGACGGAATCTTAAGCATAATAAAAACAAAAAATGCACCTCGGTTATATCTGATTTAAGCACTTCGAAGTCTACGGGTCGAATAATTTAACTGACATAGAATTTTGTTCCCTACGCAAATAATCCATGTTTGCAAAAGGAAGGAATTTAAAAAGAAAAAAAAATTCGTAAAATCAAAAACACATCGACGATTTTCTTTCCGACAGGGATTCGAACAGAGGCCCACTGGTTCGGAAGCCGAATACTCTAGCCATTGGGCTATTGGAGCTGCGCCGGTCGGAGTCGTAAGCATAATAAAGCTCCGACAGCCGGAAGGAATGAGCGTTGGGCTGCCAAGCGAGTGGCCCGAGGTTCGAGTCATAGTCGGAACGAAAATCTTCATTGTACATTTTTACTTTCTAATTTGAAAATTCTTTTTTTTTCAAATCCTTTTCTTTGCAAATATTGATTATTTATGTTTTGATGAAAATTCTGAGTCAACTATTCGACCTGTAGATTTCAAAGTTTTAAATCAATAATAACCAAGGTGCATTTTTAGTTTTTATTATATTTAAGACTCCGATCACAGAGCTCCGACAGCCCGAAGGCATGAGCGATGGGCTTAAACGCGAGTGGCCCGAGGTCGAGTCCCAGTCAGAACGAAAGTCTTCAATGTACATTTTATATCTAATTGAAAAAATTCCTTTTTTTTTTCAATTTCCTTTCTTTTGCGAATATTGATTATTTATGTAGGGTTCTTAATTCTGAGTCAACTATTTGACCTGTAGATTTCAAGGTTTTAAATAAATAATAACCAAGGTGCATTTTCAGTTTTTCATTATATTTATGACTCCGACCGACAGAGCTCCGATAGCCCGATGGCTAGAGCGTTGGGCTGCCAAGTGAGTGGCCCGAGGTTCGAGTCCCAGTCGGAATGACAATCTTCATTGTACATTTTTACTTTCTAATTTCAAAATTCTTTTTTTTTTCAAATCCTTTTCTTTGCAAATATTGATTATTTATGTTTTGATGAAAATTCTGAATCAACTATTCGACCTATACATTTTAAAGTTTTAAATCAATAACAACCAAGGTGCATTTTTAGTTTTTATTATATTTAAGACTGCGGTCGACAAAACTCCGATAGTCCAATGGTTAGAGCGTTGGGCTTCCAAGCGAGTGGATCGAGGTTCGAGTCCCAGTCGGAACGAAAGTCTTCAATGTACATTTTATATTCTAATTGAAAAAATTCCTTTTTTTTTCAATTTCCTTTCTTTTGCGAATATTGATTATTTATGTAGGGTTCTTAATTCTGAGTCAGTTTGACTGATCGACCTGTAGATTTCAAAATTTTAAATCAATAATAACCAAGGTGCATTTTCAGTTTTTATTATATTTAAGACACTGTTTGAACTAGCTCCGATAGCCCGATGGCTAGAGCGTTCGGCTTCCAAGCGAGTGGCCCGAGGTTCGAATCCCAGTCGGAAAGAAATCCATCGGTGTATTTTATTTTTCTCATTTAAAATTCCTTTTTTTTTAATTCTTTCTTTTTCGAATATTGATTATTTATGTAGAGTTCTTAATTCTGAGTCAACTATTTGACCTGTAGATTTCAAAGTTTTAAATCAATATTAACCAAGGTGCATTTTCAGTTTTTATTATATTTAAGACACCGACCGACAGAGCTCCGATAGCCCGATCGCTAGAACGTTGGGCTGCAACGCGAGTAGCCCGAAGTTCGAGTCCCAGTCGGAAAGAAATCCTTCGATGTATTTTATTTTTCTAATTTAAAATTCCTTTTTTTTTAATTCTTTCTTTTGCGAATATTGATTTTTTATGTAAGGATGAAATTTCTGAGTCAATTTAATTATTCTACCTTTAGATTTCAAAGTTTAAATCAATAATAACCAAGGTGCATTTTGAGTTTTTATTATATTTAAGACACCGACCGAAAGAGCTCCGATAGCCCGATGGCTAGAGCGTTCGGCTTCCAAGCGAGTGGCCCGAGGTTCGAGTCCCAATCGGAATGAAAATCATCATAGTATATTTTTACTTTCTAATTTGAAAATTCTTTTTTTTTTCTTCAATTTCTTTTCTTTGCAAATATTGATTATTTATGTTTTGATTAAAATTTTGAGCCAACTATTCGACCTGTAGATTTCAAAGTTTTAAATCAATAATAACCAAGGTGCATTTTCAGTTTTTATTATATTTAAGAGACCGACCGACAGAGCTCCGATAGCCTGATCGCTAGAACGTTGGGCTGCAACGCGAGTAGCCCGAGGTTCGAGTCCCAGTCGGAAAGAAATCCTTCGATGTATTTTACTTTTCTAATTTAAAATTCCTTTTTTTTTAATTCTTTCTTTTGCGAATATTGATTTTTTATGTAGGGATGAAATTTCTGAGTCAATTTAAGTATTCTGCCTTTAGATTTCAAATTTTAAATCAATAATAACCAAGGTGCATTTTTAGTTTTTATTATATTTAAGACCCCGTTCACAGCGCTCCGACAGCCCGAAGGCTTGAGCGATGGGCTTCCAAGCGAGTGGTTTGAGGTCGAGTCCCAATCGGAATGAAAATCATCATAGTACATTTTTACTTTCTAATTTGAAAATTCTTTTTTTTCTTCAATTCCTTTTCTTTGCAAATATTGATTATTTATGTAGGGTTCTTAATTCTGAGTCAACTATTTGACCTGTAGATTTCAAGGTTTTAAATAAATAATAACCAAGGTGCATTTTTAGTTTTTTATTATATTTAAGACTCCGTCCGACAGAGCTCCGATAGCCCGATGGCTAGAGAGTTGGGCTGCCAAGCGAGTTGCTCGAGGTTCGTGTCCCAGCCGGAACGAAAATCGTTAATGTATATTTTTACTTCTAATTTGAATATTCTTTTTTTTTTCAATTTCCTTTCTTTTGCGAATATTTATTATTTATGTAGGGATAAAAATTCCGAGTCAGTTTGACTGATCGACCTGTAGATTTCAAAATTTTAAATCAATAGTAACCAAGGTGCATTTTTAGTTTTTATTATATATAAGACTCCGCCCCACAGAGCTCCGATAGCCCGATGGCTAGACCGTTGAACTTCCATGCGAGTGTTCCCAGGTTCGAGTCCCAGTCGGAAAGAAATCCTTCGATGTATTTTATTTTTCTAATTTAAAATTCCTTTTTTTTAAATTCCTTCTTTTGCGAATATTGATTATTTATGTAGGGTTCTTAATTCTGCGTCAACTATTTGACCTGTAGATTTCAAGGTTTTAAATAAATAATAACCAAGGTGCATTTTCAGTTTTTCATTATATTTATGACTACGACCGACAGAGCTCCGACAGCCCGATGGCTAGAGCGTTGGGCTGCCAAGTGAGTGGCCCGAGGTTCAAGTCCCAGTCGGAACGAAAATCTTCAATGAACATTTTATTTTCTAATTTGAATATTCTTTTTTTTTCAATTTCCTTTCTTTTGCGAATATTTATTATTTATGTAGGGATAAAAATTCTGAGTCAGTTTGACTGATCGACCTGTAGATTTCAAAGTTTTAAATCAATAATAACCAAGGTGCATTTTCAGTTTTTATTATATTTAAGACTGCGAGTGACAAAGCTCCGATAGTCTAATGGCTAGAGCGTTGGGCTTCCAAGCAAGTGGATCGAGGTTCGAGTCCCAGTCGGAACGAAAGTCTTCAATGTACCTTTTATATTCTAATTGAAAAAATTCCTTTTTTTTTCAATTTCCTTTCTTTTGCGAATATTGATTATTTATGTAGGGTTCTTAATTCTGCGTCAACTATTCGACCTGTAGATTTCAAAGTTTTAAATCAATAATAACCAAGGTGCATTTTCAGTTTTTATTATATTTAAGACTCCGATCACAGAGCTCCGACAGACCGAAGGCATGAGCGATGGGCTTCCAAGCGAGTGGCCCGAGGTCGAGTCCCAGTCAGAACGAAAGTCTTCAATGTACATTTTATATTCTAATTGGAAAAACTCTTTTTTTTTCAATTTCCTTTCTTTTGCGAATATTTATTATTTATGCAGGGTTCTTAATTTTTAGTCAACTATTTGACTTGTAGATATCAAACTTTTAAATCAATAATATCCAAGGTGCATTTTTAGTTTTTATTATATTTAAGACTCCGGCCGCAGAGCTCAGACAGCCCGAAGGCTTGAGCGTTGGACTGCCAAGCGAGTGGCCCGAGGTTCGAGTCCCAATCGGAATGAAAATCATCATAGTACATTTTTACTTTCTAATTTGAAAATTCTTTTTTTTCTTCAATTCCTTTTCTTTGCAAATATTGATTATTTATGTAGGGTTCTTAATTCTGAGTCAACTATTTGACCTGTAGATTTCAAGGTTTTAAATAAATAATAACCAAGGTGCATTTTTAGTTTTTTATTATATTTAAGACTCCGTCCGACAGAGCTCCGATAGGCCGATGGCTAGAGAGTTGGGCTGCCCAGCGCGTTGCCCTAGGTTCGAGTCCCAGCCGGAACGAAAATCGTTAATGTATATTTTTACTTCTAATTTGAATATTCTTTTTTTTTCAATTTCCTTTCTTTTGCGAATATTTATTATTTATGTAGGGATAAAAATTCTGAGTCAGTTTCACTGATCGACCTGTAGATTTCAAAATTTTAAATCAATAAAAAACAAGGTGCATTTTTAGTTTTTATTATATATAAGACTTCGCCCCACAGAGCTCCGATAGCACGACGGCTAGACCGTTGGACTTCCATGCGAGTGGCCCCAGGTTTGAGTCCCAGTCGAAAAGAAATCCTTCGATGTATTTTATTTTTCTAATTTAAAATTCTTTTTTTTAAATTCCTTCTTTTGCGAATATTGATTTTTTATGTACGGATGAAATCTCTGAGTCAATTTAATTATTCTACCTTTAGATTTCAAAGTTTAAATCAATAATAACCAAGGTGCATTTTTAGTTTTTATTATATTTAAGACCCCGATCACAGAGCTCCGACAGCCCGAAGGCTTGAGCGTTGGGTTGCCAAGCGAGTGGCCCGAGGTTCGAGTCCCTGTCGGAACGAAAATCTTAATTGTACATTTTTACTTTCTAATTTGAGAATTCTTTTTTTTTTCAAATCCTTTTCTTTGCAAATATTGATTATTTATGTTTTGATGAAAATTCTGAGTCAACTATTCGAGCTGTAGATTTCTATGTTTTAAATCAATAATAACCAAGGTGCATTTTTAGTTTTTATTATATTTAAGACTGCGAGCGACAAAGCTCCGATAGTCCAATGGCTAGAGCGTTGGGCTTCCAAGCGAGTGGATCGAGGTTCGAGTCCCAGTCGGAAAGAAATCCATCGATGTATTTTATTTTTCTAATTTAAAATTCCTTTTTTTTTAATTCTTTCTTTTTCGAATATTGATTATTTATGTAGGGTTCTTAATTATGAGTCAACTATTTGACCTGTAGATTTCAGAGTTTTAAATCAATAATAACCAAGGTGCATTTTCGGTTTTTATTATATTTAAGACACCGACCGACAGAGCTCCGATAGCCCGATCGCTAGAACGTTGGGCTGCAACGCGAGTGGCCCGAGGTTCGAGTCCCAATCGGAATGAAAATCATCATAGTACATTTTTACTTTCTAATTTGAAAATTCCTTTTTTTTCTTCAATTTCTTTTCTTTGCAAATATTGATTATTTATGTTTTGATTAAAATTCTGAGCCAACTATTCGACCTGTAGATTTCAAAGTTTTAAATCAATAATAACTAAGGTGCATTTTCAGTTTTTATTATATTTAAGACACCGATCGACAGAGCTCCGATATCCCGATGGCTAGAGCGTTCGGCTTCCAAGCGAGTGGACCGAGGATCGAGTCCCAATCGGAATGAAAATCATCATAGTACATTTTTACTATCTAATTTGAAAATTCTTTTTTTTCTTCAATTCCTTTTCTTTGCAAATATTGATTTTTTATGTAGGGATGAAATTTCTGAGTCAATTTAATTATTCTACCTTTAGATTTCAAAGTTTAAATCAATAATAACCAAGGTGCATTTTTAGTTTTTATTATATTTAAGACTCCGGCCGCAGAGCTCAGACAGCCTGAAGGCTTGAGCGTTGGACTGCCAAGCGAGTGGCTCGAGGTTCGAGTCCCTGTCGGAACGAAGATCTTCATTGTACATTTTTACTTTCTAATTTGAAAATTCTTTTTTTTTTCAAATCCTTTCTTTTGCGAATATTGATTATTTATGTAGGGTTCTTAATTCTGAGTCAGTTTGACTGATCGACCTGTAGATTTCAAAATTTTAAATCAATAATAACCAAGGTGCATTTTTAGTTTTTTTTATATATAAGACTGCGCCCCACAGAGATCCGATAGCCCGATGGCTAGACCGTTGGACTTCCATGCGAGTGGCCCAAGGTTCGAGTCCCAGTCGGAAAG
The DNA here is from genome assembly GCF_026930045.1 of Uloborus diversus. NCBI lineage: Eukaryota > Metazoa > Arthropoda > Arachnida > Araneae > Uloboridae > Uloborus > Uloborus diversus. Next base: position 13,076 of record NW_026558828.1, read on the forward strand.
AAATCCTTCGATGTATTTTATTTTTCTTATTTAAAATTCCTTTTTTTTTAATTCCTTCTTTTGCGAATATTGATTTTTTATGTAGGGATGAAATTTCTGAGTCAATTTAATTATTCTACCTTTAGATTTCAAAGTTTAAATCAATAATAACCAAGGTGCATTTTTAGTTTTTATTATATTTAAGACTCCGGCCGCAGAGCTCAGACAGCCTGAAGGCTTGAGCGTTGGACTGCCAAGCGGGAGGCTCGAGGTTCGAGTCCCTGTCGGAACGAAGATCTTCAATGTACATTTTTACTTTCTAATTTGAAAATTCTTTTTTTTTCAAATCCTTTCTTTTGCGAATATTGATTATTTATGTAGGGTTCTTAATTCTGAGTCAGTTTGACTGATCGACCTGTAGATTTCAAAATTTTAAATCAATAATAACCAAGGTGCATTTTTAGTTTTTTTTATATATAAGACTGCGCCCCACAGAGATCCGATAGCCCGATGGCTAGACCGTTGGACTTCCATGCGAGTGGCCCCAGGTTCGAGTCCCAGTCGGAAAGAAATCCATCGATGTATTTTATTTTTCTAATTTAAAATTCCTTTTTTTTTAATCCTTTCTTTTGCGAATATTGATTATTTATGTAGGGTTCTTAATTCTGAGTTAACTATTTGACCTGTAGATATCAAACTTTTAAATCAATAATATCCAAGGTGCATTTTTAGTTTTTATTATATTTAAGACTCCGGCCACACAGCGCCAATAGCCCGAAGGATTGAGCGTTGGGCTGCCAAGCGAGTGGCCCGATGTTCGAGTCTCAGTCGGAATGACAATCTTCATTGTACATTTTTACTTTCTAATTTCAAAATTCTTTTTTTTTTTCAAATCCTTTTCTTTGCAAATATTGATTATTTATGTTTTGATGAAAATTCTGAGTCAACTATTCGACCTGTAGATTTCAAAGTTTTAAATCAATAATAACCAAGGTGCATTTTTAGTTTTTATTATATTTAAGACTCCGATCACAGAGCTCCGACAGCCCGAAGGCATGAGCGATGGGCTTAAACGCGAGTGGCCCGAGGTCGAGTCCCAGTCAGAACGAAAGTCTTCAATGTACATTTTATATCTAATTGAAAAAATTCCTTTTTTTTTTCAATTTCCTTTCTTTTGCGAATATTGATTATTTATGTAGGGTTCTTAATTCTGAGTCAACTATTTGACCTGTAGATTTCAAGGTTTTAAATAAATAATAACCAAGGTGCATTTTCAGTTTTTCATTATATTTATGACTCCGACCGACAGAGCTCCGATAGCCCGATGGCTAGAGCGTTGGGCTGCCAAGTGAGTGGCCCGAGGTTCGAGTCCCAGTCGGAATGACAATCTTCATTGTACATTTTTACTTTCTAATTTCAAAATTCTTTTTTTTTTTCAAATCCTTTTCTTTGCAAATATTGATTATTTATGTTTTGATGAAAATTCTGAATCAACTATTCGACCTATACATTTTAAAGTTTTAAATCAATAACAACCAAGGTGCATTTTTAGTTTTTATTATATTTAAGACTGCGGTCGACAAAGCTCCGATAGTCCAATGGTTAGAGCGTTGGGCTTCCAAGCGAGTGGATCGAGGTTCGAGTCCCAGTCGGAACGAAAGTCTTCAATGTACATTTTATATTCTAATTGAAAAAATTCCTTTTTTTTTTCAATTTCCTTTCTTTTGCGAATATTGATTATTTATGTAGGGTTCTTAATTCTGAGTCAGTTTGACTGATCGACCTGTAGATTTCAAAATTTTAAATCAATAATAACCAAGGTGCATTTTCAGTTTTTATTATATTTAAGACACTGTTTGAACTAGCTCCGATAGCCCGATGGCTAGAGCGTTCGGCTTCCAAGCGAGTGGCCCGAGGTTTGAATCCCAGTCGGAAAGAAATCCATCGATGTATTTTATTTTTCTAATTTAAAATTCCTTTTTTTTTAATTCTTTCTTTTTCGAATATTGATTATTTATGTAGAGTTCTTAATTCTGAGTCAACTATTTGACCTGTAGATTTCAAAGTTTTAAATCAATATTAACCAAGGTGCATTTTCAGTTTTTATTATATTTAAGACACCGACCGACAGAGCTCCGATAGCCCGATCGCTAGAACGTTGGGCTGCAACGCGAGTAGCCCGAGGTTCGAGTCCCAGTCGGAAAGAAATCCTTCGATGTATTTTATTTTTCTAATTTAAAATTCCTTTTTTTTTAATTCTTTCTTTTGCGAATATTGATTTTTTATGTAAGGATGAAATTTCTGAGTCAATTTAATTATTCTACCTTTAGATTTCAAAGTTTAAATCAATAATAACCAAGGTGCATTTTGAGTTTTTATTATATTTAAGACACCGACCGAAAGAGCTCCGATAGCCCGATGGCTAGAGCGTTCGGCTTCCAAGCGAGTGGCCCGAGGTTCGAGTCCCAATCGGAATGAAAATCATCATAGTACATTTTTACTTTCTAATTTGAAAATTCTTTTTTTTTTCTTCAATTTCTTTTCTTTGCAAATATTGATTATTTATGTTTTGATTAAAATTTTGAGCCAACTATTCGACCTGTAGATTTCAAAGTTTTAAATCAATAATAACCAAGGTGCATTTTCAGTTTTTATTATATTTAAGAGACCGACCGACAGAGCTCCGATAGCCTGATCGCTAGAACGTTGGGCTGCAACGCGAGTAGCCCGAGGTTCGAGTCCCAGTCGGAAAGAAATCCTTCGATGTATTTTACTTTTCTAATTTAAAATTCCTTTTTTTTTAATTCTTTCTTTTGCGAATATTGATTTTTTATGTAGGGATGAAATTTCTGAGTCAATTTAAGTATTCTGCCTTTAGATTTCAAAGTTTAAATCAATAATAACCAAGGTGCATTTTTAGTTTTTATTATATTTAAGACTCCGATCACAGCGCTCCGACAGCCCGAAGGCTTGAGCGATGGGCTTCCAAGCGAGTGGTTTGAGGTCGAGTCCCAATCGGAATGAAAATCATCATAGTACATTTTTACTTTCTAATTTGAAAATTCTTTTTTTTCTTCAATTCCTTTTCTTTGCAAATATTGATTATTTATGTAGGGTTCTTAATTCTGAGTCAACTATTTGACCTGTAGATTTCAAGGTTTTAAATAAATAATAACCAAGGTGCATTTTTAGTTTTTTATTATATTTAAGACTCCGTCCGACAGAGCTCCGATAGGCCGATGGCTAGAGAGTTGGGCTGCCCAGCGCGTTGCCCTAGGTTCGAGTCCCAGCCGGAACGAAAATCGTTAATGTATATTTTTACTTCTAATTTGAATATTCTTTTTTTTTTCAATTTCCTTTCTTTTGCGAATATTTATTATTTATGTAGGGATAAAAATTCTGAGTCAGTTTCACTGATCGACCTGTAGATTTCAAAATTTTAAATCAATAACAACCAAGGTGCATTGATAGTCCAATGGTTAGAGCGTTGGGCTTCCAAGCGAGTGGATCGAGGTTCGAGTCCCAGTCGGAACGAAAGTCTTCAATGTACATTTTATATTCTAATTGAAAAAATTCCTTTTTTTTTTTCAATTTCCTTTCTTTTGCGAATATTGATTATTTATGTAGGGTTCTTAATTCTGAGTCAGTTTGACTGATCGACCTGTAGATTTCAAAATTTTAAATCAATAATAACCAAGGTGCATTTTCAGTTTTTATTATATTTAAGACACTGTTTGAACTAGCTCCGATAGCCCGATGGCTAGAGCGTTCGGCTTCCAAGCGAGTGGCCCGAGGTTTGAATCCCAGTCGGAAAGAAATCCATCGATGTATTTTATTTTTCTAATTTAAAATTCCTTTTTTTTTAATTCTTTCTTTTTCGAATATTGATTATTTATGTAGAGTTCTTAATTCTGAGTCAACTATTTGACCTGTAGATTTCAAAGTTTTAAATCAATATTAACCAAGGTGCATTTTCAGTTTTTATTATATTTAAGACACCGACCGACAGAGCTCCGATAGCCCGATCGCTAGAACGTTGGGCAGCAACGCGAGTAGCCCGAGGTTCGAGTCCCAGTCGGAAAGAAATCCTTCGATGTATTTTATTTTTCTAATTTAAAATTCCTTTTTTTTTAATTCTTTCTTTTGCGAATATTGATTTTTTATGTAAGGATGAAATTTCTGAGTCAATTTAATTATTCTACCTTTAGATTTCAAAGTTTAAATCAATAATAACCAAGGTGCATTTTGAGTTTTTATTATATTTAAGACACCGACCGAAAGAGCTCCGATAGCCCGATGGCTAGAGCGTTCGGCTTCCAAGCGAGTGGCCCGAGGTTCGAGTCCCAATCGGAATGAAAATCATCATAGTACATTTTTACTTTCTAATTTGAAAATTCTTTTTTTTTTCTTCAATTTCTTTTCTTTGCAAATATTGATTATTTATGTTTTGATTAAAATTTTGAGCCAACTATTCGACCTGTAGATTTCAAAGTTTTAAATCAATAATAACCAAGGTGCATTTTCAGTTTTTATTATATTTAAGAGACCGACCGACAGAGCTCCGATAGCCTGATCGCTAGAACGTTGGGCTGCAACGCGAGTAGCCCGAGGTTCGAGTCCCAGTCGGAAAGAAATCCTTCGATGTATTTTACTTTTCTAATTTAAAATTCCTTTTTTTTTAATTCTTTCTTTTGCGAATATTGATTTTTTATGTAGGGATGAAATTTCTGAGTCAATTTAAGTATTCTGCCTTTAGATTTCAAAGTTTAAATCAATAATAACCAAGGTGCATTTTTAGTTTTTATTATATTTAAGACTCCGATCACAGCGCTCCGACAGCCCGAAGGCTTGAGCGATGGGCTTCCAAGCGAGTGGTTTGAGGTCGAGTCCCAATCGGAATGAAAATCATCATAGTACATTTTTACTTTCTAATTTGAAAATTCTTTTTTTTCTTCAATTCCTTTTCTTTGCAAATATTGATTATTTATGTAGGGTTCTTAATTCTGAGTCAACTATTTGACCTGTAGATTTCAAGGTTTTAAATAAATAATAACCAAGGTGCATTTTTAGTTTTTTATTATATTTAAGACTCCGTCCGACAGAGCTCCGATAACCCGATGGCTAGAGAGTTGGGCTGCCAAGCGAGTTGCTCGAGGTTCGTGTCCCAGCCGGAACGAAAATCGTTAATGTATATTTTTACTTCTAATTTGAATATTCTTTTTTTTTTCAATTTCCTTTCTTTTGCGAATATTTATTATTTATGTAGGGATAAAAATTCCGAGTCAGTTTGACTGATCGACCTGTAGATTTCAAAATTTTAAATCAATAATAACCAAGGTGCATTTTTAGTTTTTATTATATATAAGACTCCGCCCCACAGAGCTCCGATAGCCCGATGGCTAGACCGTTGAACTTCCATGCGAGTGGTCCCAGGTTCGAGTCCCAGTCGGAAAGAAATCCTTCGATGTATTTTATTTTTCTAATTTAAAATTCCTTTTTTTTAAATTCCTTCTTTTGCGAATATTGATTATTTATGTAGGGTTCTTAATTCTGCGTCAACTATTTGACCTGTAGATTTCAAGGTTTTAAATAAATAATAACCAAGGTGCATTTTCAGTTTTTCATTATATTTATGACCCCGACCGACAGAGCTCCGATAGCCCGATGGCTAGAGCGTTGGGCTGCCAAGTGAGTGGCCCGAGGTTCAAGTCCCAGTCGGAACGAAAATCTTCAATGAACATTTTATTTTCTAATTTGAATATTCTTTTTTTTTTCAATTTCCTTTCTTTTGCGAATATTTATTATTTATGTAGGGATAAAAATTCTGAGTCAGTTTGACTGATCGACCTGTAGATTTCAAAGTTTTAAATCAATAATAACCAAGGTGCATTTTCAGTTTTTATTATATTTAAGACTGCGAGTGACAAAGCTCCGATAGTCTAATGGCTAGAGCGTTGGGCTTCCAAGCAAGTGGATCGAGGTTCGAGTCCCAGTCGGAACGAAAGTCTTCAATGTACCTTTTATATTCTAATTGAAAAAATTCCTTTTTTTTTCAATTTCCTTTCTTTTGCGAATATTGATTATTTATGTAGGGTTCTTAATTCTGCGTCAACTATTCGACCTGTAGATTTCAAAGTTTTAAATCAATAATAACCAAGGTGCATTTTCAGTTTTTATTATATTTAAGAGTCCGATCACAGAGCTCCGACAGACCGAAGGCATGAGCGATGGGCTTCCAAGCGAGTGGCCCGAGGTCGAGTCCCAGTCAGAACGAAAGTCTTCAATGTACATTTTATATTCTAATTGGAAAAACTCTTTTTTTTTCAATTTCCTTTCTTTTGCGAATATTGATTATTTATGCAGGGTTCTTAATTTTTAGTCAACTATTTGACTTGTAGATATCAAACTTTTAAATCAATAATATCCAAGGTGCATTTTTAGTTTTTATTATATTTAAGACTCCGGCCGCAGAGCTCAGACAGCCCGAAGGCTTGAGCGTTGGACTGCCAAGCGAGTGGCCCGAGGTTCGAGTCCCAATCGGAATGAAAATCATCATAGTACATTTTTACTTTCTAATTTGAAAATTCTTTTTTTTCTTCAATTCCTTTTCTTTGCAAATATTGATTATTTATGTAGGGTTCTTAATTCTGAGTCAACTATTTGACCTGTAGATTTCAAGGTTTTAAATAAATAATAACCAAGGTGCATTTTTAGTTTTTTATTATATTTAAGACTCCGTCCGACAGAGCTCCGATAGGCCGATGGCTAGAGAGTTGGGCTGCCCAGCGCGTTGCCCTAGGTTCGAGTCCCAGCCGGAACGAAAATCGTTAATGTATATTTTTACTTCTAATTTGAATATTCTTTTTTTTTTCAATTTCCTTTCTTTTGCGAATATTTATTATTTATGTAGGGATAAAAATTCTGAGTCAGTTTCACTGATCGACCTGTAGATTTCAAAATTTTAAATCAATAAAAAACAAGGTGCATTTTTAGTTTTTATTATATATAAGACTTCGCCCCACAGAGCTCCGATAGCACGACGGCTAGACCGTTGGACTTCCATGCGAGTGGCCCCAGGTTTGAGTCCCAGTCGAAAAGAAATCCTTCGATGTATTTTATTTTTCTAATTTAAAATTCTTTTTTTTAAATTCCTTCTTTTGCGAATATTGATTTTTTATGTACGGATGAAATCTCTGAGTCAATTTAATTATTCTACCTTTAGATTTCAAAGTTTAAATCAATAATAACCAAGGTGCATTTTTAGTTTTTATTATATTTAAGACTGCGAGCGACAAAGCTCCGATAGTCCAATGGCTAGAGCGTTGGGCTTCCAAGCGAGTGGATCGAGGTTCGAGTCCCAGTCGGAACGAAAGTCTTCAATGTACATTTTATATTCTAATTGAAAAAATTCCTTTTTTTTCAATTTTCTTTCTTTTGCGAATATTGATTATTTATGTAGGGTTCTTAAATCTGCGTCAACTATTTGACCTGTAGATTTCAAGGTGTTAAATAAATAATAACCAAGGTGCATTTTCAGTTTTTATTATATTTAAGACTCCGATCACAGAGCTCCGACAGCCCGAAGGCTTGAGCGATGGGCTTCCAAGAGAGTGGCCCGAGGTCGAGTCCCAGTCAGAACGAGAGTCTTCAATGTACATTTTATATTCTAATTGAAAAAACTCTTTTTTTTTTCAATTTCCTTTTTTGTCAGTCAGTCAGTATCAGTCAGTCAGTCAGTATCAGTCAGTCATTCAGTCAGTCTGTCAGTCAGGCAGTCTCAGTCAGGCAGTAAGACTCCTCTCGACAGAACTCCGATAGCCTAAAGGCTAGACCGCTGGTCTTCCAAGCGAGTGGCCCTGGGTTCAAATCCCAGCCTGAGCGAAAGTCTTCAATTTATATTTTTAGTTTCTAATTTGAAAATTCTTCTTCTTTTTTTTTAATTTTTCTCTTTTGCGAATATTGATTATTTATGTAGGGAGAAAAATTCTGAGTCAGTTTAATTATTCGACCTGTAAATTTCAAAGTGTTTGAATCAATAATTACCAAGGTGCATTTTTTGTTTTTATTATATTTAAGACTTCCATCGACAGAGCTCCGATAGCCTAATGGCTACCGCGTTGGGTTCCAAGCGCGTGGTACTGGGTTCGAGTCCCGGCCGCAACGAAAATATTCAATGTATATATTTCTTTTCTAATTTGAAAATTCTTTTGTTTTTTCATTTTCTTTCTTTTGCAAATATCGATTATTTATATACGGAAGAAAATTCTGAGTCAGTTTAATTATTCGACCTGTAGATTTCAAAGATTTTAGATCAATAATTACCAAGGTGCATTTTTTGTTTTTATTATAATTAAGACACCGGCCAACCGAGATCCGATAGTCCATTGGCGAGAGCGTTGGGCTTCCATGCGTGTAGCCCTGGGTTCGAATCCCAGCCGGAAAGAAAATCTTAAATGCATGTATGTTTTTCTAATTTGATATTTTTTTTTTATTTTTCCCTTTTGCGAAGTCAGTCAGTCAGTCCGACAGTCAATCAGTCAGTCTCTGTCAGCCAGTCAGTCTGTCAGTCGGTCAGTCCAGTCCATTCAGTCAGTCAAGCAGTCAGTCAGTCAGTCACTTAAGCAATCAATCAGTCAGTTAGTCATTCAGTCACTCAGTCAGTTAGGCAGTCAGTCATTCAGTCTCAGTCAGTCAGTCCTGTCAGTCAGTCACTCGGTCAGTCAGGCAGTCAGTCATTTAGTCTCAGTCAGCTAGTCATTTAGTCAGTCAGTCAGTCAGGCAGTCAGTCAGTCACTCAGCCTCATTCAGTCATTCTGTCAGTCAGTCAGTCAGTTAGTCATTCATTCAGTCAGTCTCAGTCAGTCAGTCAGTCAGTCAGTCTCAGTCAGTCAGTCAGTCAGTCAGTCAGTCAGTCCAGTCCAGTCTCAGTCAGTCAGTCAGTCAGTCTCGGTCAGTCAGTCAGTCAGTCATTCAGTCAGTCAGTCAGTCGGTCAGTCCTGTCCAGTCAGTTAGTCAGTCAAGCAGTCAGTCAGGCAGTCAAGCAGTCAGTCAGTCAGTGTCAGTCAGTCAGTTAGTCAGTCAAGCAGTCGGTCAGGCAGTCAAGCAGTCAGTCAGTCAGTGTCAGTCAGTCATTTAGTCATTTAGTCAGTCAGTGAAATAGTCAGTCAGACAGTCAAGCAGTCAGTCAGTCAGTCTCAGTCAGTCAGTTAGTCAGTCAGTCAGTCAGTCTCTGTCAGCCAGTCAGTCTGTCAGTCGGTCAGTCCAGTCCATTCAGTCAGTCAAGCAGTCAGTCAGTCAGTCACTTAAGCAATCAATCAGTCAGTTAGTCATTCAGTCACTCTGTCAGTTAGGCAGTCAGTCATTCAGTCTCAGTCAGTCAGTCAGTCAGTCCTGTCAGTCAGTCACTCGGTCAGTCAGGCAGTCATTCATTTAGTCTCAGTCAGCTAGTCATTCAGTCAGGCAGTCAGTCAGTCACTCAGCCTCATTCAGTCATTCTGTCAGTCAGTCAGTCAGTTAGTCATTCATTCAGTCAGTCTCAGTCAGTCAGTCAGTCAGTCAGTCTCAGTCAGTCAGTCAGTCAGTCAGTCAGTCAGTCCAGTCCAGTCTCAGTCAGTCAGTCAGTCAGTCTCGGTCAGTCAGTCAGTCAGTCATTCAGTCAGTCAGTCAGTCGGTCAGTCCTGTCCAGTCAGTTAGTCAGTCAAGCAGTCAGTCAGGCAGTCAAGCAGTCAGTCAGTCAGTCTCGGTCATTCAGTCAGTCAGTCATTCAGTCAGTCAGTCAGTCCTGTCCAGTCAGTTAGTCAGTCAAGCAGTCAGTCAGGCAGTCAAGCAGTCAGTCAGTCAGTGTCAGTCAGTCAGTTAGTCAGTCAAGCAGTCAGTCAGGCAGTCAAGCAGTCAGTCAGTCAGTGTCAGTCAGTCATTTAGTCATTTAGTCAGTCAGGCAGTCAGTCAGTCTGTGTCAGTCAGTCATTTAGTCATTTAGTCAGTCAGTGAAATAGTCAGTCAAGCAGTCAGTCAGTCAGTCTCAGTCAGTCAGTTAGTCAGTCAGTCAGTCCAGTCTCAGTCAGTCAGGCAGTTAGTCAGTCAGTCTCGGTCAGTCAGTGAGTCAGTCATTTAGTCAGTATCAGTCAGTCAGTGAGTCAGTCTGTCAGTCAGGCAGTCTCAGTCAGGCAGTAAGACTCCTCTCGACAGAACTCCGATAGCCTAAAGGCTAGACCGCTGGTCTTCCAAGCGAGTGGCCCTGGGTTCGAGTCCCAGCCTGAGCGAAAATATTCAATTTATATTTTTAGTTCCTAATTTGAAAATTCTTCTTCTTTTTTTTTTAATTTTTCTCTTTTGCGAGTATTGATTATTTATGTAGGGAAGAAAATTCTGAGTCAGTTTAATTTTTCGACCCGCAGATTTCAAAGTGTTTGAATCAATAATTGCCAAGGGGCATTTTTTGTTTTTATTATATTTAAAACTCCGACCGACAGAGCTCCGATAGCCTACTGGCTAGACCGCTGGGCTTCCAAGCGAGTGGCCCTGGGTTCGAGTCCCAGCCTGAGCGAAAGTCTTCAATTTATATTTTTCGTTTCTAATTTGAAAATTCTTCTTCTTTTTTTTTAATTTTTCTCTTTTGCGAATATTGATTATTTATGTAGGGAGAAAAATTCTGAGTCAGTTTAATTATTCGACCTGTAAATTTCAAAGTGTTTGAATCAATAATTACCAAGGTGCATTTTTTTGTTTTTATTATATTTAAGACTTCCATCGACAGAGCTCCGATAGCCTAATGGCTACCGCGTTGGGTTCCAAGCGCGTGGTACTGGGTTCGAGTCCCGGCCGCAACGAAGATGTTCAATGTATATATTTCTTTTCTAATTTGAAAATTCTTTTTTTTTTCATTTTCTTTCTTTTGCAAATATCGATTATTTATATACGGAAGAAAATTCTGAGTCAGTTTAATTATTCGACCTGTAGATTTCAAAGATTTTAGATCAATAATTACCAAGGTGCATTTTTTGTTTTTATTATAATTAAGACACCGGCCAACCGAGATCCGATAGTCCATTGGCGAGAGCGTTGGGCTTCCATGCGTGTAGCCCTGGGTTCGAATCCCAGCCGGAAAGAAAATCTTAAATGCATGTATTTTTTTCTAATTTGATATTTTTTTTTATTTTTCCCTTTTGCGAAGTCAGTCAGTCAGTCCGACAGTCAATCAGTCAGTCTCTGTCAGCCAGTCAGTCTGTCAGTCGGTCAGTCCAGTCCATTCAGTCAGTCAAGCAGTCAGTCAGTCAGTCACTTAAGCAATCAATCAGTCAGTTAGTCATTCAGTCACTCAGTCAGTTAGGCAGTCAGTCATTCAGTCTCAGTCAGTCAGTCAGTCAGTCCTGTCAGTCATTCACTCGGTCAGTCAGGCAGTCAGTCATTTAGTCTCAGTCAGCTAGTCATTCAGTCAGTCAGTCAGTCAGGCAGTCAGTCAGTCACTCAGCCTCATTCAGTCATTCATTCAGTCAGTCTCAGTCAGTCAGTCAGTCAGTCAGTCTCAGTCAGTCAGTCAGTCAGTCAGTCAGTCAGTCCAGTCCAGTCTCAGTCAGTCAGTCAGTCAGTCTCGGTCAGTCTCGGTCAGTCATTCAGTCAGTCAGTCAGTCGGTCAGTCCTGTCCAGTCAGTTAGTCAGTCAAGCAGTCAGTCAGGCAGTCAAGCAGTCAGTCAGTCAGTCTCGGTCAGTCAGTCAGTCAGTCATTCAGTCAGTCAGTCAGTCGGTCAGTCCTGTCCAGTCAGTTAGTCAGTCAAGCAGTCAGTCAGGCAGTCAAGCAGTCAGTCAGTCAGTGTCAGTCAGTCAGTTAGTCAGTCAAGCAGTCAGTCAGGCAGTCAAGCAGTCAGTCAGTCAGTGTCAGTCAGTCATTTAGTCATTTAGTCAGTCAGTGAAATAGTCAGTCAGACAGTCAAGCAGTCAGTCAGTCAGTCTCAGTCAGTCAGTTAGTCAGTCAGTCAGTCCAGTCTCAGTCAGTCAGGCAGTTAGTCAGTCAGTCTCGGTCAGTCAGTGAGTCAGTCAGTCAGTCTCGGTCAGTCAGTGAGTCTGTCATTTAGTCAGTATCAGTCAGTCAGTGAGTCAGTCTGTCAGTCAGGCAGTCTGTCAGTCAGGCAGTCTCAGTCAGGCAGTAAGACTCCTCTCGACAGAACTCCGATAGCCTAAAGGCTAGACCGCTGGTCTTCCAAGCGAGTCGCCTGGGTTCGAGTCCCAGCCGGAGCAAATATCTTCAGTGTATATATTTCTTTTCTAATTTCAAAATTCTTTTTTTTTCCAATTTCTTTCCTTTGCAAATATTGATTATTTATGTAGGGAAGAAAATTCTGAGTCAGTTTAATTTTTCGACCGGCAGATTTCAAAGTGTTTAAATAAATAATTACCAAGGTGCATTTTTGTTTTTATTATATTTAAAACTCCGACCGACAGAGCTCCGATAAACTAATGGTTAGAGTGTTGGGCTTCCAAGCGAGTAGCCCTGGGTTCGAGTCCCAGCCTGAGCGAAAATCTTCAATTTATATTTTTAGTTTCTAATTTGAAAATTCTTCTTCTTTTTTTTTTAATTTTTCTCTTTTGCGAGTATTGATTATTTATGTAGGGAGAAAAATTCTGAGTCAGTTTAATTATTCGACCTGTAAATTTCAAAGTGTTTGAATCAATAATTACCAAGGTGCATTTTTTGTTTTTATTATATTTAAGACTCCGGCCGCAGAGCTCAGACAGCCCGAAGGCTTGAGCGTTGGACTGCCAAGCGAGTGGCCCTGGGTTCGAGTCCCAGCCTGAGCGAAAATCTTCAATTTATATTTTTAGTTTCTAATTTGAAAATTCTTCATCTTTTTTTTTAATTTTTCTCTTTTACGAGTATTGATTATTTATGTAGGGAAGAAAATTCTGAGTCAGTTTAATTTTTCGACCCGCAGATTTCAAAGTGTTTGAATCAATAATATCCAAGGGGCATTTTTTGTTTTTATTATATTTAAAACTCCGACCGACAGAGCTCCGATAGCCTACTGGCTAGACCGTTGGGCTTCCAATCGAGTGGCCCTGGGTTCGAGTCCCAGCCTGAGCGAAAATCTTCAATTTATATTTTTAGTTTCTAGTTTGAAAATTCTTCTTCTTTTTTTTTAATTTTTCTCTTTTGCGAATATTGATTATTTATGTAGGGAGAAAAATTCTGAGTCAGTTTAATTATTCGACCTGTAAATTTCAAAGTGTTTGAATCAATAATTACCAAGGTGCATTTTTTGTTTTTATTATATTTAAGACTTCCATCGACAGAGCTCCGATAGCCTAATGGCTACCGCGTTGGGTTCTAAGCGCGTGGTACTGGGTTCGAGTCCCAGGCCGCAACGAAAATCTTCAATGTATATATTTCTTTTCTAATTTGAAAATTCTTTTTTTTTTCATTTTCTTTCTTTTGCAAATATCGATTATTTATATACGGAAGAAAATTCTGAGTCAGTTTAATTATTCGACCTGTAGATTTCAAAGATTTTAGATCAATAATTACCAAGGTGCATTTTTTGTTTTTATTATAATTAAGACACCGGTCAACCGAGATCCGATAGTCCATTGGCGAGAGCGTTGGGCTTCCATGCGTGTAGCCCTGGGTTCGAATCCCAGCCGGAAAGAAAATCTTAAATGCATGTATTTTTTTCTAGTTTGATATTTTTTTTTATTTTTCCCTTTTGCGAAGTCAGTCAGTCAGTCCGACAGTCAATCAGTCAGTCTCTGTCAGCCAGTCAGTCTGTCAGTCGGTCAGTCCAGTCCATTCAGTCAGTCAAGCAGTCAGTCAGTCAGTCACTTAAGCAATCAATCAGTCAGTTCTGTCAGTCAGTCACTCGGTCAGTCAGGCAGTCAGTCATTTAGTCTCAGTCAGCTAGTCATTCAGTCAGTCAGTCAGTCAGGCAGTCAGTCAGTCACTCAGCCTCATTCAGTCATTCTGTCAGTCAGTCAGTCAGTTAGTCATTCATTCAGTCAGTCTCAGTCAGTCAGTCAGTCAGTCAGTCAGTCTCAGTCAGTCAGTCAGTCAGTCAGTCAGTCAGTCCAGTCCAGTCTCAGTCAGTCAGTCAGTCAGTCTCGGTCAGTCAGTCAGTCAGTCATTCAGTCAGTCAGTCAGTCGGTCAGTCCTGTCCAGTCAGTTAGTCAGTCAAGCAGTCAGTCAGGCAGTCAAGCAGTCAGTCAGTCAGTGTCAGTCAGTCAGTTAGTCAGTCAAGCAGTCAGTCAGGCAGTCAAGCAGTCAGTCAGTCAGTGTCAGTCAGTCATTTAGTCATTTAGTCAGTCAGTGAAATAGTCAGTCAGACAGTCAAGCAGTCAGTCAGTCAGTCTCAGTCAGTCAGTTAGTCAGTCAGTCTGTCCAGTCTCAGTCAGTCAGGCAGTTAGTCAGTCAGTCTCGGTCAGTCAGTGAGTCAGTCAGTCAGTCTCGGTCAGTCAGTGAGTCAGTCATTTAGTCAGTATCAGTCAGTCAGTGAGTCAGTCTGTCAGTCAGGCAGTCTCAGTCAGGCAGTAAGACTCCTCTCGACAGAACTCCGATAGCCTAAAGGCTAGACCGCTGGTCTTCCAAGCGAGTCGCCTGGGTTCGAGTCCCAGCCGGAGCAAATATCTTCAGTGTATATATTTCTTTTCTAATTTGAAAATTCTTTTTTTTTTTCAATTTCTTTCCTTTGCAAATATTGATTATTTATGTAGGGAAGAAAATTCTGAGTCAGTTTAATTTTTCGACCGGCAGATTTCAAAGTGTTTAAATAAATAATTACCAAGGTGCATTTTTGTTTTTATTATATTTAAAACTCCGACCGACAGAGCTCCGATAGACTAATGGTTAGTGTGTTGGGCTTCCAAGCGAGTGGCCCTGGGTTCGAGTCCCAGCCTGAGCGAAAATCTTCAATTTATATTTTTAGTTCCTAATTTGAAAATTCTTCTTCTTTTTTTTTTAATTTTTCTCTTTTGCGAGTATTGATTATTTATGTAGGGAGAAAAATTCTGAGTCAGTTTAATTACTCGACCTGTAAATTTCAAAGTGTTTGAATCAATAATTACCAAGGTGCATTTTTTGTTTCTATTATATTTAAGACTCCGGCCGCAGAGCTCAGACAGCCCGAAGGCTTGAGCGTTGGACTGCCAAGCGAGTGGCCCTGGGTTCGAGTCCCAGCCTGAGCGAAAATCTTCAATTTATATTTTTAGTTTCTAATTTGAAAATTCTTCTTCTTTTTTTTTTAATTTTTCTCTTTTGCGAGTATTGATTATTTATGTAGGGAAGAAAATTCTGAGTCAGTTTAATTTTTCGACCCGCAGATTTCAAAGTGCTTGAATCAATAATTGCCAAGGTGCATTTTTTGTTTTTATTATATTTAAAACTCCGACCGACAGAGCTCCGATAGCCTACTGGCTAGACCGTTGGGCTTCCAAGCGAGTGGCCCTGGGTTCGAGTCCCAGCCTGAGCGAAAATCTTCAATTTATATTTTTAGTTTCTAATTTGAAAATTCTTCTTCTTTTTTTTTAATTTTTCTCTTTTGCGAATATTGATTATTTATGTAGGGAGAAAAATTCTGAGTCAGTTTAATTATTCGACCTGTAAATTTCAAAGTGTTTGAATCAATAATTACCAAGGTGCATTTTTTGTTTTTATTATATTTAAGACTTCCATCGACAGAGCTCCAATAGCCTAATGGCTACTGCGTTGGGTTCCAAGCGCGTGGTACTGGGTTCGAGTCCCGGCCGCAACGAAAATCTTCAATGTATATATTTCTTTTCTAATTTGAAAATTCTTTTTTTTTTTCATTTTCTTTCTTTTGCAAATATCGATTATTTATATACGGAAGAAAATTCTGAGTCAGTTTAATTATTCGACCTGTAGATTTCAAAGATTTTAGATCAATAATTACCAAGGTGCATTTTTTGTTTTTATTATAATTAAGACACCGGCCAACCGAGATCCGATAGTCCATTGGCGAGAGCGTTGGGCTTCCATGCGTGTAGCCCTGGGTTCGAATCCCAGCCGGAAAGAAAATCTTAAATGCATGTATTTTTTTCTAATTTGATATTTTTTTTTATTTTTCCCTTTTGCGAAGTCAGTCAGTCAGTCCGACAGTCAATCAGTCAGTCTCTGTCAGCCAGTCAGTCCAGTCCATTCAGTCAGTCAAGCAGTCAGTCAGTCAGTCACTTAAGCAATCAATCAGTCAGTTAGTCATTCAGTCACTCAGTCAGTTAGGCAGTCAGTCATTCAGTGTCAGTCAGTCAGTCAGTCAGTCCTGTCAGTCAGTCACTCGGTCAGTCAGGCAGTCAGTCATTTAGTCTCAGTCAGCTAGTCATTCAGTCAGTCAGTCAGTCAGGCAGTCAGTCAGTCACTCAGCCTCATTCAGTCATTCTGTCAGTCAGTCAGTCAGTTAGTCATTCATTCAGTCAGTCTCAGTCAGTCAGTCAGTCAGTCAGTCTCAGTCAGTCAGTCAGTCAGTCAGTCAGTCAGTCCAGTCCAGTCTCAGTCAGTCAGTCAGTCAGTCTCGGTCAGTCAGTCAGTCAGTCATTCAGTCAGTCAGTCAGTCGGTCAGTCCTGTCCAGTCAGTTAGTCAGTCAAGCAGTCAGTCAGGCAGTCAAGCAGTCAGTCAGTCAGTGTCAGTCAGTCAGTTAGTCAGTCAAGCAGTCAGTCAGGCAGTCAAGCAGTCAGTCAGTCAGTGTCAGTCAGTCATTTAGTCATTTAGTCAGTCAGTGAAATAGTCAGTCAGACAGTCAAGCAGTCAGTCAGTCAGTCTCAGTCAGTCAGTTAGTCAGTCAGTCTGTCCAGTCTCAGTCAGTCAGGCAGTTAGTCAGTCAGTCTCGGTCAGTCAGTGAGTCAGTCAGTCAGTCTCGGTCAGTCAGTGAGTCAGTCATTTAGTCAGTATCAGTCAGTCAGTGAGTCAGTCTGTCAGTCAGGCAGTCTCAGTCAGGCAGTAAGACTCCTCTCGACAGAACTCCGATAGCCTAAAGGCTAGACCGCTGGTCTTCCAAGCGAGTCGCCTGGGTTCGAGTCCCAGCCGGAGCAAATATCTTCAGTGTATATATTTCTTTTCTAATTTGAAAATTCTTTTTTTTTTTTTCAATTTCTTTCCTTTGCAAATATTGATTATTTATGTAGGGAAGAAAATTCTGAGTCAGTTTAATTTTTCGACCGGCAGATTTCAAAGTGTTTAAATAAATAATTACCAAGGTGCATTTTTGTTTTTATTATATTTAAAACTCCGACCGACAGAGCTCCGATAGACTAATGGTTAGAGTGTTGGGCTTCCAAGCGAGTGGCCCTGGGTTCGAGTCCCAGCCTGAGCGAAAATCTTCAATTTATATTTTTAGTTCCTAATTTGAAAATTCTTCTTCTTTTTTTTTTAATTTTTCTCTTTTGCGAGTATTGATTATTTATGTAGGGAGAAAAATTCTGAGCCAGTTTAATTACTCGACCTGCAAATTTCAAAGTGTTTGAATCAATAATTACCAAGGTGCATTTTTTGTTTCTATTATATTTAAGACTCCGGTCGCAGAGCTCAGACAGCCCGAAGGCTTGAGCGTTGGACTGCCAAGCGAGTGGCCCTGTGTTCGAGTCCCAGCCTGAGCGAAAATCTTCAATTTATATTTTTAGTTTCTAATTTGAAAATTCTTCTTCTTTTTTTTTAATTTTTCTCTTTTGCGAATATTGATTATTTATGTAGGGAGAAAAATTCTGAGTCAGTTTAATTATTCGACCTGTAAATTTCAAAGTGTTTGAATCAATAATTACCAAGGTGCATTTTTTGTTTTTATTATATTTAAGACTTCCATCGACAGAGCTCCAATAGCCTAATGGCTACTGCGTTGGGTTCCAAGCGCGTGGTACTGGGTACGAGTCCCGGCCGCAACGAAAATCTTCAATGTATATATTTCTTTTCTAATTTGAAAATTCTTTTTTTTTTTCATTTTCTTTCTTTTGCAAATATCGATTATTTATGTACGGAAGAAAATTCTGAGTCAGTTTAATTATTCGACCTGTAGATTTCAAAGATTTTAGATCAATAATTACCAAGGTGCATTTTTTGTTTTTATTATAATTAAGACACCGGCCAACCGAGATCCGACAGTCCATTGGCGAGAGCGTTGGGCTTCCATGCGTGTAGCCCTGGGTTCGAATCCCAGCCGGAAAGAAAATCTTAAATGCTTGTATTTTTTTCTAATTTGATATTTTTTTTTATTTTTCCCTTTTGCGAAGTCAGTCAGTCAGTCCGACAGTCAATCAGTCAGTCTCTGTCAGCCAGTCAGTCTGTCAGTCGGTCAGTCCAGTCCATTCAGTCAGTCAAGCAGTCAGTCAGTCACTTAAGCAATCAATCAGTCAGTTAGTCATTCAGTCACTCAGTCAGTTAGGCAGTCAGTCATTCAGTCTCAGTCAGTCAGTCAGTCAGTCCTGTCAGTCAGTCACTCGGTCAGTCAGGCAGTCAGTCATTTAGTCTCAGTCAGCTAGTCATTCAGTCAGTCAGTCAGTCAGGCAGTCAGTCAATCACTCAGCCTCATTCAGTCATTCTGTCAGTCAGTCAGTCAGTTAGTCATTCATTCAGTCAGTCTCAGTCAGTCAGTCAGTCAGTCAGTCTCAGTCAGTCAGTCAGTCAGTCAGTCAGTCAGTCCAGTCCAGTCTCAGTCAGTCAGTCAGTCAGTCTCGGTCAGTCATTCAGTCAGTCATTCAGTCAGTCAGTCAGTCGGTCAGTCCTGTCCAGTCAGTTAGTCAGTCAAGCAGTCAGTCAGTCAGTGTCAGTCAGTCAGTTAGTCAGTCAAGCAGTCAGTCAGGCAGTCAAGCAGTCAGTCAGTCAGTGTCAGTCAGTCATTTAGTCATTTAGTCAGTCAGTGAAATAGTCAGTCAGACAGTCAAGCAGTCAGTCAGTCAGTCTCAGTCAGTCAGTTAGTCAGTCAGTCAGTCCAGTCTCAGTCAGTCAGGCAGTTAGTCAGTCAGTCTCGGTCAGTCAGTGAGTCAGTCAGTCAGTCTCGGTCAGTCAGTGAGTCAGTCATTTAGTCAGTATCAGTCAGTCAGTGAGTCAGTCTGTCAGTCAGGCAGTCTCAGTCAGGCAGTAAGACTCCTCTCGACAGAACTCCGATAGCCTAAAGGCTAGACCGCTGGTCTTCCAAGCGAGTCGCCTGGGTTCGAGTCCCAGCCGGAGCAAATATCTTCAGTGTATATATTTCTTTTCTAATTTGAAAATTCTTTTTTTTTTCAATTTCTTTCCTTTGCAAATATTGATTATTTATGTAGGGAAGAAAATTCTGAGTCAGTTTAATTTTTCGACCGGCAGATTTCAAAGTGTTTAAATAAATAATTACCAAGGTGCATTTTTGTTTTTATTATATTTAAAACTCCGACCGACAGAGCTCCGATAGACTAATGGTTAGAGTGTTGGGCTTCCAAGCGAGTGGCCCTGGGTTCGAGTTCCAGCCTGAGCGAAAATCTTCAATTTATATTTTTAGTTCCTAATTTGAAAATTCTTCTTCTTTTTTTTTAATTTTTCTCTTTTGCGAGTATTGATTATTTATGTAGGGAGAAAAATTCTGAGTCAGTTTAATTATTCGACCTGTAAATTTCAAAGTGTTTGAATCAATAATTACCAAGGTGCATTTTTTGTTTTTATTATATTTAAGACTCCGGCCGCAGAGCTCAGACAGCCCGAAGGCTTGAGCGTTGGACTGCCAAGCGAGTGGCCCTGGGTTCGAGTCCCAGCCTGAGCGAAAATCTTCAATTTATATTTTTAGTTTCTAACTTGAAAATTCTTCTTCTTTTTTTTTTAATTTTTCTCTTTTGCGAGTATTGATTATTTATGTAGGGAAGAAAATTCTGAGTCAGTTTAATTTTTCGACCCGCAGATTTCAAAGTGTTTGAATCAATAATTGCCAAGGTGCATTTTTTGTTTTTATTATATTTAAAACTCCGACCGACAGAGCTCCGATAGCCTACTGGCTAGACCGTTGGGCTTCCAAGCGAGTGGCCCTGGGTTCGAGTCCCAGCCTGAGCGAAAATCTTCAATTTATATTTTTAGTTTCTAATTTGAAAATTCTTCTTCTTTTTTTTTAATTTTTCTCTTTTGCGAGTATTGATTATTTATGTAGGGAGAAAAATTCTGAGCCAGTTTAATTACTCGACCTGCAAATTTCAAAGTGTTTGAATCAATAATTACCAAGGTGCATTTTTTGTTTCTATTATATTTAAGACTCCGGTCGCAGAGCTCAGACAGCCCGAAGGCTTGAGCGTTGGACTGCCAAGCGAGTGGCCCTGGGTTCGAGTCCCAGCCTGAGCGAAAATCTTCAATTTATATTTTTAGTTTCTAATTTGAAAATTCTTCTTCTTTTTTTTTAATTTTTCTCTTTTGCGAATATTGATTATTTATGTAGGGAGAAAAATTCTGAGTCAGTTTAATTATTCGACCTGTAAATTTCAAAGTGTTTGAATCAATAATTACCAAGGTGCATTTTTTGTTTTTATTATATTTAAGACTTCCATCGACAGAGCTCCAATAGCCTAATGGCTACTGCGTTGGGTTCCAAGCGCGTGGTACTGGGTACGAGTCCCGGCCGCAACGAAAATCTTCAATGTATATATTTCTTTTCTAATTTGAAAATTCTTTTTTTTTTTCATTTTCTTTCTTTTGCAAATATCGATTATTTATGTACGGAAGAAAATTCTGAGTCAGTTTAATTATTCGACCTGTAGATTTCAAAGATTTTAGATCAATAATTACCAAGGTGCATTTTTTGTTTTTATTATAATTAAGACACCGGCCAACCGAGATCCGATAGTCCATTGGCGAGAGCGTTGGGCTTCCATGCGTGTAGCCCTGGGTTCGAATCCCAGCCGGAAAGAAAATCTTAAATGCATGTATTTTTTTCTAATTTGATATTTTTTTTTTATTTTTCCCTTTTGCGAAGTCAGTCAGTCAGTCCGACAGTCAATCAGTCAGTCTCTGTCAGCCAGTCAGTCTGTCAGTCGGTCAGTCCAGTCCATTCAGTCAGTCAAGCAGTCAGTCAGTCACTTAAGCAATCAATCAGTCAGTTAGTCATTCAGTCACTCAGTCAGTTAGGCAGTCAGTCATTCAGTCTCAGTCAGTCAGTCAGTCAGTCCTGTCAGTCAGTCACTCGGTCAGTCAGGCAGTCAGTCATTTAGTCTCAGTCAGCTAGTCATTCAGTCAGTCAGTCAGTCAGGCGATCAGTCAATCACTCAGCCTCATTCAGTCATTCTGTCAGTCAGTCAGTCAGTTAGTCATTCATTCAGTCAGTCTCAGTCAGTCAGTCAGTCAGTCAGTCTCAGTCAGTCAGTCAGTCAGTCAGTCAGTCAGTCCAGTCCAGTCTCAGTCAGTCAGTGAGTCAGTCTCGGTCAGTCATTCAGTCAGTCATTCAGTCAGTCAGTCAGTCGGTCAGTCCTGTCCAGTCAGTTAGTCAGTCAAGCAGTCAGTCAGTCAGTGTCAGTCAGTCAGTTAGTCAGTCAAGCAGTCAGTCAGGCAGTCAAGCAGTCAGTCAGTCAGTGTCAGTCAGTCATTTAGTCATTTAGTCAGTCAGTGAAATAGTCAGTCAGACAGTCAAGCAGTCAGTCAGTCAGTCTCAGTCAGTCAGTTAGTCAGTCAGTCAGTCCAGTCTCAGTCAGTCAGGCAGTTAGTCAGTCAGTCTCGGTCAGTCAGTGAGTCAGTCAGTCAGTCTCGGTCAGTCAGTGAGTCAGTCATTTAGTCAGTATCAGTCAGTCAGTGAGTCAGTCTGTCAGTCAGGCAGTCTCAGTCAGGCAGTAAGACTCCTCTCGACAGAACTCCGATAGCCTAAAGGCTAGACCGCTGGTCTTCCAAGCGAGTCGCCTGGGTTCGAGTCCCAGCCGGAGCAAATATCTTCAGTGTATATATTTCTTTTCTAATTTGAAAATTCTTTTTTTTTTCAATTTCTTTCCTTTGCAAATATTGATTATTTATGTAGGGAAGAAAATTCTGAGTCAGTTTAATTTTTCGACCGGCAGATTTCAAAGTGTTTAAATAAATAATTACCAAGGTGCATTTTTGTTTTTATTATATTTAAAACTCCGACCGACAGAGCTCCGATAGACTAATGGTTAGAGTGTTGGGCTTCCAAGCGAGTGGCCCTGGGTTCGAGTTCCAGCCTGAGCGAAAATCTTCAATTTATATTTTTAGTTCCTAATTTGAAAATTCTTCTTCTTTTTTTTTAATTTTTCTCTTTTGCGAGTATTGATTATTTATGTAGGGAGAAAAATTCTGAGTCAGTTTAATTATTCGACCTGTAAATTTCAAAGTGTTTGAATCAATAATTACCAAGGTGCATTTTTTGTTTTTATTATATTTAAGACTCCGGCCGCAGAGCTCAGACAGCCCGAAGGCTTGAGCGTTGGACTGCCAAGCGAGTGGCCCTGGGTTCGAGTCCCAGCCTGAGCGAAAATCTTCAATTTATATTTTTAGTTTCTAACTTGAAAATTCTTCTTCTTTTTTTTTTAATTTTTCTCTTTTGCGAGTATTGATTATTTATGTAGGGAAGAAAATTCTGAGTCAGTTTAATTTTTCGACCCGCAGATTTCAAAGTGTTTGAATCAATAATTGCCAAGGTGCATTTTTTGTTTTTATTATATTTAAAACTCCGACCGACAGAGCTCCGATAGCCTACTGGCTAGACCGTTGGGCTTCCAAGCGAGTGGCCCTGGGTTCGAGTCCCAGCCTGAGCGAAAATCTTCAATTTATATTTTTAGTTTCTAATTTGAAAATTCTTCTTCTTTTTTTTTAATTTTTCTCTTTTGCGAATATTGATTATTTATGTAGGGAGAAAAATTCTGAGTCAGTTTAATTATTCGACCTGTAAATTTCAAAGTGTTTGAATCAATAATTACCAAGGTGCATTTTTTGTTTTTATTATATTTAAGACTTCCGTCGACAGAGCTCCGATAGCCTAATGGCTACCGCGTTGGGTTCCAAGCGCGTGGTACTGGGTTCGAGTCCCAGCCGCAACGAAAATCTTCAATGTATATATTTCTTTTCTAATTTGAAAATTCTTTTTTTTTTTCATTTTCTTTCTTTTGCAAATATCGATTATTTATATACGGAAGAAAATTCTGAGTCAGTTTAATTATTCGACCTGTAGATTTCAAAGATTTTAGATCAATAATTACCAAGGTGCATTTTTTGTTTTTATTATAATTAAGACACCGGCCAACCGAGATCCGATAGTCCATTGGCGAGAGCGTTGGGCTTCCATGCGTGTAGCCCTGGGTTCGAATCCCAGCCGGAAAGAAAATCTTAAATGCATGTATTTTTTTCTAATTTGATATTTTTTTTTATTTTTCCCTTTTGCGAAGTCAGTCAGTCAGTCCGACAGTCAATCAGTCAGTCTCTGTCAGCCAGTCAGTCTGTCAGTCGGTCAGTCCAGTCCATTCAGTCAGTCAAGCAGTCAGTCAGTCAGTCACTTAAGCAATCAATCAGTCAGTTAGTCATTCAGTCACTCAGTCAGTTAGGCAGTCAGTCATTCAGTCTCAGTCAGTCAGTCAGTCAGTCCTGTCAGTCAGTCACTCGGTCAGTCAGGCAGTCAGTCATTTAGTCTCAGTCAGCTAGTCATTCAGTCAGTCAGTCAGTCAGGCAGTCAGTCAGTCACTCAGCCTCATTCAGTCATTCTGTCAGTCAGTCAGTCAGTTAGTCATTCATTCAGTCAGTCTCAGTCAGTCAGTCAGTCAGTCAGTCTCAGTCAGTCAGTCAGTCAGTCAGTCAGTCTCAGTCAGTCAGTCCAGTCCAGTCTCAGTCAGTCAGTCAGTCAGTCTCGGTCAGTCAGTCAGTCAGTCATTCAGTCAGTCAGTCAGTCGGTCAGTCCTGTCCAGTCAGTTAGTCAGTCAAGCAGTCAGTCAGGCAGTCAAGCAGTCAGTCAGTCAGTGTCAGTCAGTCAGTTAGTCAGTCAAGCAGTCAGTCAGGCAGTCAAGCAGTCAGTCAGTCATTGTCAGTCAGTCATTTAGTCATTTAGTCAGTCAGTGAAATAGTCAGTCAGACAGTCAAGCAGTCAGTCAGTCAGTCTCAGTCAGTCAGTTAGTCAGTCAGTCAGTCCAGTCTCAGTCAGTCAGGCAGTTAGTCAGTCAGTCTCGGTCAGTCAGTGAGTCAGTCAGTCAGTCTCGGTCAGTCAGTGAGTCAGTCATTACGTCAGTATCAGTCAGTCAGTGAGTCAGTCTGTCAGTCAGGCAGTCTCAGTCAGGCAGTAAGACTCCTCTCGACAGAACTCCGATAGCCTAAAGGCTAGACCGCTGGTCTTCCAAGCGAGTCGCCTGGGTTCGAGTCCCAGCCGGAGCAAATATCTTCAGTGTATATATTTCTTTTCTAATTTGAAAATTCTTTTTTTTTTCAATTTCTTTCCTTTGCAAATATTGATTATTTATGTAGGGAAGAAAATTCTGGGTCAGTTTAATTTTTCGACCGGCAGATTTCAAAGTGTTTAAATAAATAATTACCAAGGTGCATTTTTGTTTTTATTATATTTAAAACTCCGACCGACAGAGCTCCGATAGACTAATGGTTAGCGTGTTGGGCTTCCAAGCGAGTGGCCCTGGGTTCGGGTCCCCGCCTGAGCGAAAATCTTCAATTTATATTTTTAATTCCTAATTTGAAAATTCTTCTTCTTTTTTTTTTAATTTTTCTCTTTTGCGAGTATTGATTATTTTAATGTAGGGAGAAAAATTCTGAGTCAGTTTAATTATTCGACCTGTAAATTTCAAAGTGTTTGAATCAATAATTACCAAGGTGCATTTTTTGTTTTTATTATATTTAAGACTCCGGCCGCAGAGCTCAGACAGCCCGAAGGCTTGAGCGTTGGACTGCCAAGCGAGTGGCCCTGGGTTCGAGTCCCAGCCTGAGCGAAAATCTTCAATTTATATTTTTAGTTTCTAATTTGAAAATTCTTCTTCTTTTTTTTTTAATTTTTCTCTTTTGCGAGTATTGATTATTTATGTAGGGAAGAAAATTCTGAGTAGGTTTAATTTTTCGACCCGCAGATTTCAAAGTGTTTGAATCAATAATTGCCAAGGTGCATTTTTTGTTTTTATTATATTTAAAACTCCGACCGACAGAGCTCCGATAGCCTACTGGCTAGACCGTTGGGCTTCCGAGCGAGTGGCCCTGGGTTCGAGTCCCAGCCTGAGCGAAAATCTTCAATTTACATTTTTAGTTTCTAATTTGAAAATTCTTCTTCTTTTTTTTTAATTTTTCTCTTTTGCGAATATTGATTATTTATGTAGGGAGAAAAATTCTGAGTCAGTTTAATTATTCGACCTGTAAATTTCAAAGTGTTTGAATCAATAACTACCAAGGTGCATTTTTTGTTTTTATTAAATTTAAAACTTCCATCGACAGAGCTCCGATAGCCTAATGGCTACCGCGTTGGGTTCCAAGCGCGTGGTACTGGGTTCGAGTCCCGGCCGCAACGAAAATCTTCAATGTATATATTTCTTTTCTAATTTGAAAATTCTTTTTTTTTTCATTTTCTTTCTTTTGCAAATATCGATTATTTATATACGGAAGAAAATTCTGAGTCAGTTTAATTATTCGACCTGTAGATTTCAAAGATTTTAGATCAATAATTACCAAGGTGCATTTTTTGTTTTTATTATAATTAAGACACCGGCCAACCGAGATCCGATAGTCCATTGGCGAGAGCGTTGGGCTTCCATGCGTGTAGCCCTGGATTCGAATCCCAGCCGGAAAGAAAATCTTAAATGCATGTATTTTTTTCTAATTTGATATTTTTTTTTATTTTTCCCTTTTGCGAAGTCAGTCAGTCAGTCCGACTGTCAATCAGTCAGTCTCTGTCAGCCAGTCAGTCTGTCAGTCGGTCAGTCCAGTCCATTCAGTCAGTCAAGCAGTCAGTCAGTCAGTCACTTAAGCAATCAATCAGTCAGTTAGTCATTCAGTCACTCAGTCAGTTAGGCAGTCAGTCATTCAGTCTCAGTCAGTCAGTCAGTCAGTCCTGTCAGTCAGTCACTCGGTCAGTCAGGCAGTCAGTCAGTCACTCAGCCTCATTCAGTCATTCTGTCAGTCAGTCAGTCAGTTAGTCATTCATTCAGTCAGTCTCAATCAGTCAATCAGTCAGTCAGTCTCAATCAGTCAGTCAGTCAGTCAGTCAGTCAGTCCAGTCTCAGTCAGTCAGTCAGTCAGTCTCGGTCAGTCAGTCAGTCAGTCATTCAGTCAGTCAGTCAGTCGGTCAGTCCTGTCCAGTCAGTTAGTCAGTCAAGCAGTCAGTCAGGCAGTCAAGCAGTCAGTCAGTCAGTGTCAGTCAGTCAGTTAGTCAGTCAAGCAGTCAGTCAGGCAGTCAAGCAGTCAGTCAGTCAGTGTCAGTCAGTCATTTAGTCATTTAGTCAGTCAGTGAAATAGTCAGTCAGACAGTCAAGCAGTCAGTCAGTCAGTCTCAGTCAGTCAGTTAGTCAGTCAGTCAGTCCAGTCTCAGTCAGTCAGGCAGTTAGTCAGTCAGTCTCGGTCAGTCAGTGAGTCAGTCAGTCAGTCTCGGTCAGTCAGTGAGTCAGTCATTTAGTCAGTATCAGTCAGTCAGTGAGTCAGTCTGTCAGTCAGGCAGTCTCAGTCAGGCAGTAAGACTCCTCTCGACAGAACTCCGATAGCCTAAAGGCTAGACCGCTGGTCTTCCAAGCGAGTCGCCTGGGATCGAGTCCCAGCCGGAGCAAATATCTTCAGTGTATATATTTATTTTCTAATTTGAAAATTCTTTTTTTTTTTCAATTTCTTTCCTTTGCAAATATTGATTATTTATGTAGGGAAGAAAATTCTGGGTCAGTTTAATTTTTCGACCGGCAGATTTCAAAGTGTTTAAATAAATAATTACCAAGGTGCATTTTTGTTTTTATTATATTTAAAACTCCGACCGACAGAGCTCCGATAGACTAATGGTTAGCGTGTTGGGCTTCCAAGCGAGTGGCCCTGGGTTCGAGTCCCAGCCTGAGCGAAAATCTTCAATTTATATTTTTAGTTCCTAATTTGAAAATTCTTCTTCCTTTTTTTTTTTATTTTTCTCTTTTGCGAGTATTGATTATTTATGTAGGGAGAAAAATTCTGAGTCAGTTTAATTATTCGACCTGTAAATTTCAAAGTGTTTGAATCAATAATTACCAAGGTGCATTTTTTGTTTTTATTATATTTAAGACTCCGGCCGCAGAGCTCAGACAGCCCGAAGGCTTGAGCGTTGGACTGCCAAGCGAGTGGCCCTGGGTTCGAGTCCCAGCCTGAGCGAAAATCTTCAATTTATATTTTTAGTTTCTAATTTGAAAATTCTTCTTCTTTTTTTTTTAATTTTTCTCTTTTGCGAGTATTGATTATTTATGTAGGGAAGAAAATTCTGAGTCAGTTTAATTTTTCGACCCGCAGATTTCAAAGTGTTTGAATCAATAATTGCCAAGGTGCATTTTTTGTTTTTATTATATTTAAAACTCCGACTGACAGAGCTCCGATAGCCTACTGGCTAGACCGTTGGGCTTCCAAGCGAGTGGCCCTGGGTTCGAGTCCCAGCCTGAGCGAAAATCTTCAATTTATATTTTTAGTTTCTAATTTGAAAATACTTCTTCTTTTTTTTTAATTTTTCTCTTTTGCGAATATTGAATATTTATGTAGGGAGAAAAATTCTGAGTCAGTTTAATTATTCGACCTGTAAATTTCAAAGTGTTTGAATCAATAATTACCAAGGTGCATTTTTTGTTTTTATTATATTTAAGACTTCCATCGACAGAGCTCCGATAGCCTAATGGCTACCGCGTTGGGTTCCAAGCGCGTGGTACTTGGTTCGAGTCCCGGTCGCAACGAAAATCTTCAATGTATATATTTCTTTTCTAATTTGAAAATTCTTTTTTTTTTTCATTTTCTTTCTTTTGCAAATATCGATTATTTATATACGGAAGAAAATTCTGAGTCAGTTTAATTATTCGACCTGTAGATTTCAAAGATTTTAGATCAAAAATTACCAAGGTGCATTTTTTGTTTTTATTATAATTAAGACACCGGCCAACCGAGATCCGATAGTCCATTGGCGAGAGCGTTGGGCTTCCATGCGTGTAGCCCTGGGTTCGAATCCCAGCCGGAAAGAAAATCTTAAATGCATGTATTTTTTTCTAATTTGATATTTTTTTTTATTTTTCCCTTTTGCGAAGTCAGTCAGTCAGTCCGACTGTCAATCAGTCAGTCTCTGTCAGCCAGTCAGTCTGTCAGTCGGTCACTCGGACAGTCAGGCAGTCAGTCATTTAGTCTCAGTCAGCTAGTCATTCAGTCAGTCAGTCAGTCAGGCAGTCAGTCAGTCACTCAGCCTCATTCAGTCATTCTGTCAGTCAGTCATTCAGTTAGTCATTCATTCAGTCAGTCTCAGTCAGTCAGTCAGTCAGTCAGTCTCAGTCAGTCAGTCAGTCAGTCCAGTCCAGTCTCAGTCAGTCAGTCAGTCAGTCTCGGTCAGTCAGTCAGTCAGTCATTCAGTCAGTCAGTCAGTCGGTCAGTCCTGTCCAGTCAGTTAGTCAGTCAAGCAGTCAGTCAGGCAGTCAAGCAGTCAGTCAGTCAGTGTCAGTCAGTCAGTTAGTCAGTCAAGCAGTCAGTCAGGCAGTCAAGCAGTCAGTCAGTCAGTGTCAGTCAGTCATTTAGTCATTTAGTCAGTCAGTGAAATAGTCAGTCAGACAGTCAAGCAGTCAGTCAGTCAGTCTCAGTCAGTCAGTTAGTCAGTCAGTCAGTCCAGTCTCAGTCAGTCAGGCAGTTAGTCAGTCAGTCTCGGTCAGTCAGTGAGTCAGTCATTTAGTCAGTATCAGTCAGTCAGTGAGTCAGTCTGTCAGTCAGGCAGTCTCAGTCAGGCAGTAAGACTCCTCTCGACAGAACTCCGATAGCCTAAAGGCTAGACCGCTGGTCTTCCAAGCGAGTCGCCTGGGTTCGAGTCCCAGCCGGAGCAAATATCTTCAGTGTATATATTTCTTTTCTAATTTGAAAATTCTTTTTTTTTTCAATTTCTTTCCTTTGCAAATATTGATTATTTATGTAGGGAAGAAAATTCTGAGTCAGTTTAATTTTTCGACCGGCAGATTTCAAAGTGTTTAAATAAATAATTACCAAGGTGCATTTTTGTTTTTATTATATTTAAAACTCCGACCGACAGAGCTCCGATAAACTAATGGTTAGAGTGTTGGGCTTCCAAGCGAGTAGCCCTGGGTTCGAGTCCCAGCCTGAGCGAAAATCTTCAATTTATATTTTTAGTTTCTAATTTGAAAATTCTTCTTCTTTTTTTTTTATTTTTCTCTTTTGCGAATATTGATTATTTATGTAGGGAGAAAAATTCTGAGTCAGTTTAATTATTCGACCTGTAAATTTCAAAGTGTTTGAATCAATAATTACCAAGGAGCATTTTTTGTTTTTATTATATTTAAGACTTCCATCGACAGAGCTCCGATAGCCTAATGGCTACCGCGTTGGGTTCCAAGCGCGTGGTACTGGGTTCGAGTCCCGGCCGCAACGAAAATCTTTAATGTATATATTTCTTTTCTAATTTGAAAATTCTTTTTTTTTTTCATTTTCTTTCTTTTGCAAATATCGATTATTTATATACGGAAGAAAATTCTGAGTCAGTTTAATTATTCGACCTGTAGATTTCAAAGTGTTTGAATCAATAATTACCAAGGTGCATTTTTTGTTTTTATTATATTTAAGACTTCCATCGACAGAGCTCCGATAGCCTAATGGCTAGACCGTTGGGGTTCCAAGCGAGTGGCCCTGGGTTCGAGTCCCAGCCTGAGCGAAAATCTTCAATTTATATTTTTAGTTTCTAATTTGAAAATTCTTCTTCTTTTTTTTTAATTTTTCTCTTTTGCGAATATTGATTATTTATGTAGGGAGAAAAATTCTGAGTCAGTTTAATTATTCGACCTGTAAATTTCAAAGTGTTTGAATCAATAATTACCAAGGTGCATTTTTTGTTTTTATTATATTTAAGACTTCCATCGACAGAGCTCCGATAGCCTAATGGCTACCGCGTTGGGTTCCAAGCGCGTGGTACTGGGTTCGAGTCCCGGCCGCAACGAAAATCTTCAATGTATATATTTCTTTTCTAATTTGAAAATTCTTTTTTTTTTCATTTTCTTTCTTTTGCAAATATCGATTATTTATATACGGAAGAAAATTCTGAGTCAGTTTAATTATTCGACCTGTAGATTTCAAAGTGTTTGAATCAATAATTACCAAGGTGCATTTTTTGTTTTTATTATATTTAAGACTTCCATCGACAGAGCTCCGATAGCCTAATGG
This sequence comes from Uloborus diversus, assembly GCF_026930045.1. Taxonomy (NCBI): domain Eukaryota; kingdom Metazoa; phylum Arthropoda; class Arachnida; order Araneae; family Uloboridae; genus Uloborus; species Uloborus diversus. Next base: position 43,321 of record NW_026558828.1, read on the forward strand.
CTAGACCGTTGGGGTTCCAAGCGAGTGGCCCTGGGTTCGAGTCCCAGCCTGAGCGAAAATCTTCAATTTATATTTTTAGTTTCTAATTTGAAAATTCTTCTTCTTTTTTTTTAATTTTTCTCTTTTGCGAATATTGATTATTTATGTAGGGAGAAAAATTCTGAGTCAGTTTAATTATTCGACCTGTAAATTTCAAAGTGTTTGAATCAATAATTACCAAGGTGCATTTTTTGTTTTTATTATATTTAAGACTTCCATCGACAGAGCTCCGATAGCCTAATGGCTACCTCGTTGGGTTCCAAGCGCGTGGTACTGGGTTCGAGTCCCGGCCGCAACGAAAATCTTCAATGTATATATTTCTTTTCTAATTTGAAAATTCTTTTTTTTTTCATTTTCTTTCTTTTGCAAATATCGATTATTTATATACGGAAGAAAATTCTGAGTCAGTTTAATTATTCGACCTGTAGATTTCAAAGATTTTAGATCAATAATTACCAAGGTGCATTTTTTGTTTTTATTATAATTAAGACACCGGCCAACCGAGATCCGATAGTCCATTGGCGAGAGCGTTGGGCTTCCATGCGTGTAGCCCTGGGTTCGAAGCCCAGCCGGAAAGAAAATCTTAAATGCATGTATTTTTTTCTAATTTGATATTTTTTTTTATTTTTCCCTTTTGCGAAGTCAGTCAGTCAGTCCGACAGTCCATCAGTCAGTCTCTGTCAGCCAGTCAGTCTGTCAGTCGGTCAGTCCAGTCCATTCAGTCAGTCAAGCAGTCAGTCAGTCAGTCACTTAAGCAATCAATCAGTCAGTTAGTCATTCAGTCACTCAGTCAGTTAGGCAGTCAGTCATTCAGTCTCAGTCAGTCAGTCAGTCAGTCCTGTCAGTCAGTCACTCGGTCATTCAGGCAGTCAGTCATTTAGTCTCAGTCAGCTAGTCATTCAGTCAGTCAGTCAGTCAGGCAGTCATTCATTCAGTCAGTCTCAGTCAGTCAGTCAGTCAGTCAGTCTCAGTCAGTCAGTCAGTCAGTCAGTCAGTCAGTCCAGTCCAGTCTCAGTCAGTCAGTCAGTCAGTCTCGGTCAGTCAGTCAGTCAGTCATTCAGTCAGTCAGTCAGTCGGTCAGTCCTGTCCAGTCAGTTAGTCAGTCAAGCAGTCAGTCAGGCAGTCAAGCAGTCAGTCAGTCAGTGTCAGTCAGTCAGTTAGTCAGTCAAGCAGTCAGTCAGGCAGTCAAGCAGTCAGTCAGTCAGTGTCAGTCAGTCATTTAGTCATTTAGTCAGTCAGTGAAATAGTCAGTCAGACAGTCAAGCAGTCAGTCAGTCAGTCTCAGTCAGTCAGTTAGTCAGTCAGTCAGTCCAGTCTCAGTCAGTCAGGCAGTTAGTCAGTCAGTCTCGGTCAGTCAGTGAGTCAGTCAGTCAGTCTCGGTCAGTCAGTGAGTCAGTCATTTAGTCAGTATCAGTCAGTCAGTGAGTCAGTCTGTCAGTCAGGCAGTCTCAGTCAGGCAGTAAGACTCCTCTCGACAGAACTCCGATAGCCTAAAGGCTAGACCGCTGGTCTTCCAAGCGAGTCGCCTGGGTTCGAGTCCCAGCCGTAGCAAATATCTTCAGTGTATATGTTTCTTTTCTAATTTGAAAATTCTTTTTTTTTCAATTTCTTTCCTTTGCAAATATTGATTATTTATGTGGGGAAGAAAATTCTGAGTCAGTTTAATTTTTCGACCGGCAGATTTCAAAGTGTTTAAATAAATAATTACCAAGGTGCTTTTTTGTTTTTATTATATTTAAAACTCCGACCGACAGAGCTCCGATAGACTAATGGTTAGAGTGTTGGGCTTCCAAGCGAGTGGCCCTGGGTTCGAGTCCCAGCCTGAGCGAAAATCTTCAATTTATATTTTTAGTTTCTAATTTGAAAATTCTTCTTCTTTTTTTTTAATTTTTCTCTTTTGCGAATATTGATTATTTATGTAGGGAGAAAAATTCTGAGTCAGTTTAATTATTCGACCTGTAAATTTCAAAGTGTTTGAATCAATAATTACCAAGGTGCATTTTTTGTTTTTATTATATTTAAAACTCCGACCGACAGAGCTCCGATAGCCTACTGGCTAGACCGTTGGGCTTCCAAGCGAGTGGCCCTGGGTTCGAGTCCCAGCCTGAGCGAAAATCTTCAATTTATATTTTTAGTTTCTAATTTGAAAATTCTTCTTCTTTTTTTTTAATTTTTCTCTTTTGCGAATATTGATTATTTATGTAGGGAGAAAAATTCTGAGTCAGTTTAATTATTCGACCTGTAAATTTCAAAGTGTTTGAATCAATAATTACCAAGGTGCATTTTTTGTTTTTATTATATTTAAGACTTCCATCGACTGAGCTCCGATAGCCTAATGGCTACCGCGTTGGGTTCCAAGCGCGTGGTACTGGGTTCGAGTCCCGGCCGCAACGAAAATCTTCAATGTATATATTTCTTTTCTAATTTGAAAATTCTTTTTTTTTTCATTTTCTTTCTTTTGCAAATATCGATTATTTATATACGGAAGAAAATTCTGAGTCAGTTTAATTATTCGACCTGTAGATTTCAAAGATTTTAGATCAATAATTACCAAGGTGCATTTTTTGTTTTTATTATAATTAAGACACCGGCCAACCGAGATCCGATAGTCCATTGGCGAGAGCGTTGGGCTTCCATGCGTGTAGCCCTGGGTTCGAAGCCCAGCCGGAAAGAAAATCTTAAATGCATGTATTTTTTTCTAATTTGATATTTTTTTTTATTTTTCCCTTTTGCGAAGTCAGTCAGTCAGTCCGACAGTCAATCAGTCAGTCTCTGTCAGCCAGTCAGTCTGTCAGTCGGTCAGTCCAGTCCATTCAGTCAGTCAAGCAGTCAGTCAGTCAGTCACTTAAGCAATCAATCAGTCAGTTAGTCATTCAGTCACTCAGTCAGTTAGGCAGTCAGTCATTCAGTCTCAGTCAGTCAGTCAGTCAGTCCTGTCAGTCAGTCACTCGGTCAGTCAGGCAGTCAGTCATTTAGTCTCAGTCAGCTAGTCATTCAGTCAGTCAGTCAGGCAGTCAGTCAGTCAGTCACTCAGCCTCATTCAGTCATTCTGTCAGTCAGTCAGTCAGTTAGTCATTCATTCAGTCAGTCTCAATCAGTCAGTCAGTCAGTCAGTCTCAATCAGTCAGTCAGTCAGTCAGTCAGTCAGTCCAGTCCAGTCTCAGTCAGTCAGTCAGTCAGTCTCGGTCAGTCAGTCAGTCAGTCATTCAGTCAGTCAGTCAGTCGGTCAGTCCTGTCCAGTCAGTTAGTCAGTCAAGCAGTCAGTCAGGCAGTCAAGCAGTCAGTCAGTCAGTGTCAGTCAGTCAGTTAGTCAGTCAAGCAGTCAGTCAGGCAGTCAAGCAGTCAGTCAGTCAGTGTCAGTCAGTCATTTAGTCATTTAGTCAGTCAGTCAGTCTCAGTCAGTCAGTTAGTCAGTCAGTCAGTCCAGTCTCAGTCAGTCAGGCAGTTAGTCAGTCAGTCTCGGTCAGTCAGTGAGTCAGTCAGTCAGTCTCGGTCAGTCAGTGAGTCAGTCATTTAGTCAGTATCAGTCAGTCAGTGAGTCAGTCTGTCAGTCAGGCAGTCTCAGTCAGGCAGTAAGACTCCTCTCGACAGAACTCCGATAGCCTAAAGGCTAGACCGCTGGTCTTCCAAGCGAGTCGCCTGGGATCGAGTCCCAGCCGGAGCAAATATCTTCAGTGTATATATTTATTTTCTAATTTGAAAATTCTTTTTTTTTTCAATTTCTTTCCTTTGCAAATATTGATTATTTATGTAGGGAAGAAAATTCTGGGTCAGTTTAATTTTTCGACCGGCAGATTTCAAAGTGTTTAAATAAATAATTACCAAGGTGCATTTTTGTTTTTATTATATTTAAAACTCCGACCGACAGAGCTCCGATAGACTAATGGTTAGCGTGTTGGGCTTCCAAGCGAGTGGCCCTGGGTTCGAGTCCCAGCCTGAGCGAAAATCTTCAATTTATATTTTTAGTTCCTAATTTGAAAATTCTTCTTCCTTTTTTTTTTTAATTTTTCTCTTTTGCGAGTATTGATTATTTATGTAGGGAGAAAAATTCTGAGTCAGTTTAATTATTCGACCTGTAAATTTCAAAGTGTTTGAATCAATAATTACCAAGGTGCATTTTTTGTTTTTATTATATTTAAGACTCCGGCCGCAGAGCTCAGACAGCCCGAAGGCTTGAGCGTTGGACTGCCAAGCGAGTGGCCCTGGGTTCGAGTCCCAGCCTGAGCGAAAATCTTCAATTTATATTTTTAGTTTCTAATTTGAAAATTCTTCTTCTTTTTTTTTTAATTTTTCTCTTTTGCGAGTATTGATTATTTATGTAGGGAAGAAAATTCTGAGTCAGTTTAATTTTTCGACCCGCAGATTTCAAAGTGTTTGAATCAATAATTGCCAAGGTGCATTTTTTGTTTTTATTATATTTAAAACTCCGACTGACAGAGCTCCGATAGCCTACTGGCTAGACCGTTGGGCTTCCAAGCGAGTGGCCCTGGGTTCGAGTCCCAGCCTGAGCGAAAATCTTCAATTTATATTTTTAGTTTCTAATTTGAAAATACTTCTTCTTTTTTTTTAATTTTTCTCTTTTGCGAATATTGAATATTTATGTAGGGAGAAAAATTCTGAGTCAGTTTAATTATTCGACCTGTAAATTTCAAAGTGTTTGAATCAATAATTACCAAGGTGCATTTTTTGTTTTTATTATATTTAAGACTTCCATCGACAGAGCTCCGATAGCCTAATGGCTACCGCGTTGGGTTCCAAGCGCGTGGTACTTGGTTCGAGTCCCGGTCGCAACGAAAATCTTCAATGTATATATTTCTTTTCTAATTTGAAAATTCTTTTTTTTTTTCATTTTCTTTCTTTTGCAAATATCGATTATTTATATACGGAAGAAAATTCTGAGTCAGTTTAATTATTCGACCTGTAGATTTCAAAGATTTTAGATCAATAATTACCAAGGTGCATTTTTTGTTTTTATTATAATTAAGACACCGGCCAACCGAGATCCGATAGTCCATTGGCGAGAGCGTTGGGCTTCCATGCGTGTAACCCTGGGTTCGAATCCCAGCCGGAAAGAAAATCTTAAATGCATGTATTTTTTTCTAATTTGATTTTTTTTTTTATTTTTCCCTTTTGCGAAGTCAGTCAGTCAGTCCGACAGTCAATCAGTCAGTCTCTGTCAGCCAGTCAGTCTGTCAGTCGGTCAGTCCAGTCCATTCAGTCAGTCAAGCAGTTAGTCAGTCAGTCACTTAAGCAATCAATCAGTCAGTTAGTCATTCAGTCAATCAGTCAGTTAGGCAGTCAGTCATTCAGTCTCAGTCAGTCAGTCAGTCAGTCCTGTCAGTCAGTCACTCGGACAGTCAGGCAGTCAGTCATTTAGTCTCAGTCAGCTAGTCATTCAGTCAGTCAGTCAGTCAGGCAGTCAGTCAGTCACTCAGCCTCATTCAGTCATTCTGTCAGTCAGTCATTCAGTTAGTCATTCATTCAGTCAGTCTCAGTCAGTCAGTCAGTCAGTCAAACTCAGTCAGTCAGTCAGTCAGTCCAGTCCAGTCTCAGTCAGTCAGTCAGTCAGTCTCGGTCAGTCAGTCAGTCAGTCATTCAGTCAGTCAGTCAGTCGGTCAGTCCTGTCCAGTCAGTTAGTCAGTCAAGCAGTCAGTCAGGCAGTCAAGCAGTCAGTCAGTCAGTGTCAGTCAGTCAGTTAGTCAGTCAAGCAGTCAGTCAGGCAGTCAAGCAGTCAGTCAGTCAGTGTCAGTCAGTCATTTAGTCATTTAGTCAGTCAGTGAAATAGTCAGTCAGACAGTCAAGCAGTCAGTCAGTCAGTCTCAGTCAGTCAGTTAGTCAGTCAGTCAGTCCAGTCTCAGTCAGTCAGGCAGTTAGTCAGTCAGTCTCGGTCAGTCAGTGAGTCAGTCAGTCAGTCTCGGTCAGTCAGTGAGTCAGTCATTTAGTCAGTATCAGTCAGTCAGTGAGTCAGTCTGTCAGTCAGGCAGTCTCAGTCAGGCAGTAAGACTCCTCTCGACAGAACTCCGATAGCCTAAAGGCTAGACCGCTGGTCTTCCAAGCGAGTCGCCTGGGATCGAGTCCCAGCCGGAGCAAATATCTTCAGTGTATATATTTATTTTCTAATTTGAAAATTCTTTTTTTTTTCAATTTCTTTCCTTTGCAAATATTGATTATTTATGTAGGGAAGAAAATTCTGAGTCAGTTTAATTTTTCGACCGGCAGATTTCAAAGTGTTTAAATAAATAATTACCAAGGTGCATTTTTGTTTTTATTATATTTAAAACTCCGACCGACAGAGCTCCGATAGACTAATGGTTAGCGTGTTGGGCTTCCAAGCGAGTGGCCCTGGGTTCGAGTCCCAGCCTGAGCGAAAATCTTCAATTTATATTTTTAGTTCCTAATTTGAAAATTCTTCTTCCTTTTTTTTTTTAATTTTTCTCTTTTGCGAGTATTGATTATTTATGTAGGGAGAAAAATTCTGAGTCAGTTTAATTATTCGACCTGTAAATTTCAAAGTGTTTGAATCAATAATTACCAAGGTGCATTTTTTGTTTTTATTATATTTAAGACTCCGGCCGCAGAGCTCAGACAGCCCGAAGGCTTGAGCGTTGGACTGCCAAGCGAGTGGCCCTGGGTTCGAGTCCCAGCCTGAGCGAAAATCTTCAATTTATATTTTTAGTTTCTAATTTGAAAATTCTTCTTCTTTTTTTTTTAATTTTTCTCTTTTGCGAGTATTGATTATTTATGTAGGGAAGAAAATTCTGAGTCAGTTTAATTTTTCGACCCGCAGATTTCAAAGTGTTTGAATCAATAATTGCCAAGGTGCATTTTTTGTTTTTATTATATTTAAAACTCCGACTGACAGAGCTCCGATAGCCTACTGGCTAGACCGTTGGGCTTCCAAGCGAGTGGCCCTGGGTTCGAGTCCCAGCCTGAGCGAAAATCTTCAATTTATATTTTTAGTTTCTAATTTGAAAATACTTCTTCTTTTTTTTTAATTTTTCTCTTTTGCGAATATTGAATATTTATGTAGGGAAGAAAATTCTGAGTCAGTTTAATTTTTCGACCGGCAGATTTCAAAGTGTTTAAATAAATAATTACCAAGGTGCATTTTTGTTTTTATTATATTTAAAACTCCGACCGACAGAGCTCCGATAGACTAATGGTTAGAGTGTTGGGCTTCCAAGCGAGTAGCCCTGGGTTCGAGTCCCAGCCTGAGCGAAAATCTTCAATTTATATTTTTAGTTTCTAATTTGAAAATTCTTCTTCTTTTTTTTTTTATTTTTCTCTTTTGCGAATATTGATTATTTATGTAGGGAGAAAAATTCTGAGTCAGTTTAATTATTCCACCTGTAAATTTCAAAGTGTTTGAATCAATAATTACCAAGGAGCATTTTTTGTTTTTATTATATTTAAGACTTCCATCGACAGAGCTCCGATAGCCTAATGGCTACCGCGTTGGGTTCCAAGCGCGTGGTACTGGGTTCGAGTCCCGGCCGCAACGAAAATCTTCAATGTATATATTTCTTTTCTAATTTGAAAATTCTTTTTTTTTTCATTTTCTTTCTTTTGCAAATATCGATTATTTATATACGGAAGAAAATTCTGAGTCAGTTTAATTATTCGACCTGTAGATTTCAAAGTGTTTGAATCAATAATTACCAAGGTGCATTTTTTGTTTTTATTATATTTAAGACTTCCATCGACAGAGCTCCGATAGCCTAATGGCTAGACCGTTGGGGTTCCAAGCGAGTGGCCCTGGGTTCGAGTCCCAGCCTGAGCGAAAATCTTCAATTTATATTTTTAGTTTCTAATTTGAAAATTCTTCTTCTTTTTTTTTAATTTTTCTCTTTTGCGAATATTGATTATTTATGTAGGGAGAAAAATTCTGAGTCAGTTTAATTATTCGACCTGTAAATTTCAAAGTGTTTGAATCAATAATTACCAAGGTGCATTTTTTGTTTTTATTATATTTAAGACTTCCATCGACAGAGCTCCGATAGCCTAATGGCTACCTCGTTGGGTTCCAAGCGCGTGGTACTGGGTTCGAGTCCCGGCCGCAACGAAAATCTTCAATGTATATATTTCTTTTCTAATTTGAAAATTCTTTTTTTTTTCATTTTCTTTCTTTTGCAAATATCGATTATTTATATACGGAAGAAAATTCTGAGTCAGTTTAATTATTCGACCTGTAGATTTCAAAGATTTTAGATCAATAATTACCAAGGTGCATTTTTTGTTTTTATTATAATTAAGACACCGGCCAACCGAGATCCGATAGTCCATTGGCGAGAGCGTTGGGCTTCCATGCGTGTAGCCCTGGGTTCGAATCCCAGCCGGAAAGAAAATCTTAAATGCATGTATTTTTTTCTAATTTGATTTTTTTTTTTATTTTTCCCTTTTGCGAAGTCAGTCAGTCAGTCCGACAGTCAATCAGTCAGTCTCTGTCAGCCAGTCAGTCTGTCAGTCGGTCAGTCCAGTCCATTCAGTCAGTCAAGCAGTCAGTCAGTCAGTCAGTCAAGCAGTCAGTCAGTCAGTCACTTAAGCAATCAATCAGTCAGTTAGTCATTCAGTCACTCAGTCAGTTAGGCAGTCAGTCATTCAGTCTCAGTCAGTCAGTCAGTCAGTCCTGTCAGTCAGTCACTCGGTCATTCAGGCAGTCAGTCATTTAGTCTCAGTCAGCTAGTCATTCAGTCAGTCAGTCAGTCAGGCAGTCATTCATTCAGTCAGTCTCAGTCAGTCAGTCAGTCAGTCAGTCTCAGTCAGTCAGTCAGTCAGTCAGTCAGTCAGTCCAGTCCAGTCTCAGTCAGTCAGTCAGTCAGTCTCGGTCAGTCAGTCAGTCAGTCATTCAGTCAGTCAGTCAGTCGGTCAGTCCTGTCCAGTCAGTTAGTCAGTCAAGCAGTCAGTCAGGCAGTCAAGCAGTCAGTCAGTCAGTGTCAGTCAGTCAGTTAGTCAGTCAAGCAGTCAGTCAGGCAGTCAAGCAGTCAGTCAGTCAGTGTCAGTCAGTCATTTAGTCATTTAGTCAGTCAGTGAAATAGTCAGTCAGACAGTCAAGCAGTCAGTCAGTCAGTCTCAGTCAGTCAGTTAGTCAGTCAGTCAGTCCAGTCTCAGTCAGTCAGGCAGTTAGTCAGTCAGTCTCGGTCAGTCAGTGAGTCAGTCAGTCAGTCTCGGTCAGTCAGTGAGTCAGTCATTTAGTCAGTATCAGTCAGTCAGTGAGTCAGTCAGGCAGTCTCAGTCAGGCAGTAAGACTCCTCTCGACAGAACTCCGATAGCCTAAAGGCTAGACCGCTGGTCTTCCAAGCGAGTCGCCTGGGTTCGAGTCCCAGCCGTAGCAAATATCTTCAGTGTATATGTTTCTTTTCTAATTTGAAAATTCTTTTTTTTTCAATTTCTTTCCTTTGCAAATATTGATTATTTATGTGGGGAAGAAAATTCTGAGTCAGTTTAATTTTTCGACCGGCAGATTTCAAAGTGTTTAAATAAATAATTACCAAGGTGCATTTTTGTTTTTATTATATTTAAAACTCCGACCGACAGAGCTCCGATAGACTAATGGTTACAGTGTTGGGCTTCCAAGCGAGTGGCCCTGGGTTCGAGTCCCAGCCTGAGCGAAAATCTTCAATTTATATTTTTAGTTTCTAATTTGAAAATTCTTCTTCTTTTTTTTTAATTTTTCTCTTTTGCGAATATTGATTATTTATGTAGGGAGAAAAATTCTGAGTCAGTTTAATTATTCGACCTGTAAATTTCAAAGTGTTTGAATCAATAATTACCAAGGTGCATTTTTTGTTTTTATTATATTTAAAACTCCGACCGACAGAGCTCCGATAGCCTACTGGCTAGACCGTTGGGCTTCCAAGCGAGTGGCCCTGGGTTCGAGTCCCAGCCTGAGCGAAAATCTTCAATTTATATTTTTAGTTTCTAATTTGAAAATTCTTCTTCTTTTTTTTAAATTTTTCTCTTTTGCGAATATTGATTATTTATGTAGGGAGAAAAATTCTGAGTCAGTTTAATTATTCGACCTGTAAATTTCAAAGTGTTTGAATCAATAATTACCAAGGTGCATTTTTTGTTTTTATTATATTTAAGACTTCCATCGACTGAGCTCCGATAGCCTAATGGCTACCGCGTTGGGTTCCAAGCGCGTGGTACTGGGTTCGAGTCCCGGCCGCAACGAAAATCTTCAATGTATATATTTCTTTTCTAATTTGAAAATTCTTTTTTTTTTCATTTTCTTTCTTTTGCAAATATCGATTATTTATATACGGAAGAAAATTCTGAGTCAGTTTAATTATTCGACCTGTAGATTTCAAAGATTTTAGATCAATAATTACCAAGGTGCATTTTTTGTTTTTATTATAATTAAGACACCGGCCAACCGAGATCCGATAGTCCATTGGCGAGAGCGTTGGGCTTCCATGCGTGTAGCCCTGGGTTCGAAGCCCAGCCGGAAAGAAAATCTTAAATGCATGTATTTTTTTCTAATTTGATATTTTTTTTTATTTTTCCCTTTTGCGAAGTCAGTCAGTCAGTCCGACAGTCAATCAGTCAGTCTCTGTCAGCCAGTCAGTCTGTCAGTCGGTCAGTCCAGTCCATTCAGTCAGTCAAGCAGTCAGTCAGTCAGTCACTTAAGCAATCAATCAGTCAGTTAGTCATTCAGTCACTCAGTCAGTTAGGCAGTCAGTCATTCAGTCTCAGTCAGTCAGTCAGTCAGTCCTGTCAGTCAGTCACTCGGTCAGTCAGGCAGTCAGTCATTTAGTCTCAGTCAGCTAGTCATTCAGTCAGTCAGTCAGTCAGGCAGTCAGTCAGTCACTCAGCCTCATTCAGTCATTCTGTCAGTCAGTCAGTCAGTTAGTCATTCATTCAGTCAGTCTCAGTCAGTCAGTCAGTCAGTCAGTCTCAGTCAGTCAGTCAGTCAGTCAGTCAGTCAGTCAGTCCAGTCCAGTCTCAGTCAGTCAGTCAGTCAGTCTCGGTCAGTCAGTCAGTCAGTCATTCAGTCAGTCAGTCAGTCGGTCAGTCCTGTCCAGTCAGTTAGTCAGTCAAGCAGTCAGTCAGACAGTCAAGCAGTCAGTCAGTCAGTGTCAGTCAGTCAGTTAGTCAGTCAAGCAGTCAGTCAGGCAGTCAAGCAGTCAGTCAGTCAGTGTCAGTCAGTCAGTTAGTCAGTCAAGCAGTCAGTCAGGCAGTCAAGCAGTCAGTCAGTCAGTGTCAGTCAGTCATTTAGTCATTTAGTCAGTCAGTGAAATAGTCAGTCAGACAGTCAAGCAGTCAGTCAGTCAGTCTCAGTCAGTCAGTTAGTCAGTCAGTCAGTCCAGTCTCAGTCAGTCTGGCAGTTAGTTAGTCAGTCTCGGTCAGTCAGTGAGTCAGTCAGTCAGTCTCGGTCAGTCAGTGAGTCAGTCATTTAGTCAGTATCAGTCAGTCAGTGAGTCAGTCTGTCAGTCAGGCAGTCTCAGTCAGGCAGTAAGACTCCTCTCGACAGAACTCCGATAGCCTAAAGGCTAGACCGCTGGTCTTCCAAGCGAGTCACCTGGGTTCGAGTCCCAGCCGGAGCAAATATCTTCAGTGTATATATTTCTTTTCTAATTTGAAAATTCTTTTTTTTTTCAATTTCTTTCCTTTGCAAATATTGATTATTTATGTAGGGAAGAAAATTCTGAGTCAGTTTAATTTTTCGACCGGCAGATTTCAAAGTGTTTAAATAAATAATTACCAAGGTGCATTTTTGTTTTTATTATATTTAAAACTTCGACCGACAGAGCTCCGATAGACTAATGGTTAGAGTGTTGGGCTTCCAAGCGAGTGGCCCTGGGTTCGAGTCCCAGCCTGAGCGAAAATCTTCAATTTATATTTTTAGTTTCTAATTTGAAAATTCTTCTTCTTTTTTTTAAATTTTTCTCTTTTGCGAATATTGATTATTTATGTAGGGAGAAAAATTCTGAGTCAGTTTAATTATTCGACCTGTAAATTTCAAAGTGTTTGAATCAATAATTACCAAGGTGCATTTTTTGTTTTTATTATATTTAAGACTTCCATCGACAGAGCTCCGATAGCCTAATGGCTACCGCGTTGGGTTCCAAGCGCGTGGTACTGGGTTCGAGTCCCGGCCGCAACGAAAATCTTCAATGTATATATTTCTTTTCTAATTTGAAAATTCTTTTTTTTTTTCATTTTCTTTCTTTTGCAAATATCGATTATTTATATAAGGAAGAAAATTCTGAGTCAGTTTAATTATTCGACCTGTAGATTTCAAAGATTTTAGATCAATAATTACCAAGGTGCATTTTTTGTTTTTATTATAATTAAGACACCGGCCAACCGAGATCCGATAGTCCATTGGCGAGAGCGTTGGGCTTCCATGCGTGTAGCCCTGGGTTCGAATCCCAGCCGGAAAGAAAATCTTAAATGCATGTATTTTTTTCTAATTTGATATTTTTTTTTATTTTTCCCTTTTGCGAAGTCAGTCAGTCAGTCCGACAGTCAATCAGTCAGTCTCTGTCAGCCAGTCAGTTTGTCAGTCGGTCAGTCCAGTCCATTCAGTCAGTCAAGCAGTCAGTCAGTCAGTCAGTCCTGTCAGTCAGTCACTCGGTCAGTCAGGCAGTCAGTCATTTAGTCTCAGTCAGCTAGTCATTCAGTCAGTCAGTCAGTCAGTCAGGCAGTCAGTCAGTCACTCAGCCTCATTCAGTCATTCTGTCAGTCAGTCAGTCAGTTAGTCATTCATTCAGTCAGTCTCAGTCAGTCAGTCAGTCAGTCAGTCTCAGTCAGTCAGTCAGTCAGTCAGTCAGTCAGTCCAGTCCAGTCTCAGTCAGTCAGTCAGTCAGTCTCGGTCAGTCAGTCAGTCAGTCATTCAGTCAGTCAGTCAGTCGGTCAGTCCTGTCCAGTCAGTTAGTCAGTCAAGCAGTCAGTCAGGCAGTCAAGCAGTCAGTCAGGCAGTGTCAGTCAGTCAGTTAGTCAGTCAAGCAGTCAGTCAGGCAGTCAAGCAGTCAGTCAGTCAGTGTCAGTCAGTCATTTAGTCATTTAGTCAGTCAGTGAAATATTCAGTCAGACAGTCAAGCAGTCAGTCAGTCAGTCTCAGTCAGTCAGTTAGTCAGTCAGTCAGTCCAGTCTCAGTCAGTCAGGCAGTTAGTCAGTCAGTCTCGGTCAGTCAGTGAGTCAGTCATTTAGTCAGTATCAGTCAGTCAGTGAGTCAGTCTGTCAGTCAGGCAGTCTCAGTCAGGCAGTAAGACTCCTCTCGACAGAACTCCGATAGCCTAAAGGCTAGATCGCTGGTCTTCCAAGCGAGACGCCTGGGTTCGAGTCCCAGCCGGAGCAAATATCTTCAGTGTATATATTTCTTTTCTAATTTGAAAATTCGTTTTTTTTTTCAATTTCTTTCCTTTGCAAATATTGATTATTTATGTAGGGAAGAAAATTCTGAGTCAGTTTAATTTTTCGACCGGCAGATTTCAAAGTGTTTAAATAAATAATTACCAAGGTGCATTTTTGTTTTTATTATATTTAAAACTCCGACCGACAGAGCTCCGATAGACTAATGGTTAGAGTGTTGGGCTTCCAAGCGAGTGGCCCTGGGTTCGAGTCCCAGCCTGAGCGAAAATCCTCAATTTACATTTTTAGTTCCTAATTTGAAAATTCTTCTTCTTTTTTTTTTTTTAATTTTTCTCTTTTGCGAGTATTGATTATTTATGTAGGGAGAAAAATTCTGAGTCAGTTTAATTATTCGACCTGTAAATTTCAAAGTGTTTGAATCAATAATTACCAAGGTGCATTTTTTGTTTTTATTATATTTAAGACTCCGGCCGCAGAGCTCAGACAGCCCGAAGGCTTGAGCGTTGGACTGCCAAGCGAGTGGCCCTGGGTTCGAGTCCCAGCCTGAGCGAAAGTCTTCAATTTATGTTTTTAGTTTCTAATTTGAAAATTCTTCTTTTTTTTTTTAATTTTTCTCTTTTGCGAGTATTGATTATTTATGTAGGGAAGAAAATTCTGAGTCAGTTTAATTTTTCGACCCGCAGATTTCAAAGTGTTTGAATCAATAATTGCCAAGGTGCATTTTTTGTTTTTATTATATTTAAAACTCCGACCGACAGAGCTCCGATAGACTAATGGTTAGAGTGTTGGGCTTCCAAGAGAGTGGCCCTGGGTTCGAGTCCCAGCCTGAGCGAAAATCTTCAATTTATATTTTTAGTTTCTAATTTGAAAATTCTTCTTCTTTTTTTTTAATTTTTCTCTTTTGCGAATATTGATTATTTATGTAGGGAGAAAAATTCTGAGTCAGTTTAATTATTCGACCTGTAAATTTCAAAGTGTTTGAATCAATAATTACCAAGGTGCATTTTTTGTTTTTATTATATTTAAGACTTCCATCGCCAGAGCTCCGATAGCCTAATGGCTACCGCGTTGGGTTCCAAGCGCGTGGTACTGGGTTCGAGTCCCGGCCGCAACGAAAATCTTCAATGTATATATTTCTTTTCTAATTTGAAAATTCTTTTTTTTTTTCATTTTCTTTCTTTTGCAAATATCGATTATTTATATACGGAAGAAAATTCTGAGTCAGTTTAATTATTCGACCTGTAGATTTCAAAGATTTTAGATCAATAATTACCAAGGTGCATTTTTTGTTTTTATTATAATTAAGACACCGGCCAACCGAGATCCGATAGTCCATTGGCGAGAGCGTTGGGCTTCCATGCGTGTAGCCCTGGGTTCGAATCCCAGCCGGAAAGAAAATCTTAAATGCATGTATTTTTTTCTAATTTGATATTTTTTTTTATTTTTCCCTTTTGCGAAGTCAGTCAGTCAGTCCGACAGTCAATCAGTCAGTCTCTGTCAGCCAGTCAGTCTGTCAGTCGGTCAGTCCAGTCCATTCAGTCAGTCAAGCAGTCAGTCAGTCAGTCACTTAAGCAATCAATCAGTCAGTTAGTCATTCAGTCACTCAGTCAGTTAGGCAGTCAGTCATTCAGTCTCAGTCAGTCAGTCAGTCAGTCCTGTCAGTCAGTCACTCGGTCAACCAGGCAGTCAGTCATTTAGTCTCAGTCAGCTAGTCATTCAGTCAGTCAGTCAGTCAGGCAGTCAGTCAGTCACTCAGCCTCATTCAGTCATTCTGTCAGTCAGTCAGTCAGTTAGTCATTCATTCAGTCAGTCAGTCAGTCAGTCTCAGTCAGTCAGTCAGTCAGTCAGTCCAGTCCAGTCTCAGTCAGTCAGTCAGTCAGTCTCGGTCAGTCAGTCAGTCAGTCATTCAGTCAGTCAGTCAGTCGGTCAGTCCTGTCCAGTCAGTTAGTCAGTCAAGCAGTCAGTCAGGCAGTCAGTCAGTGTCAGTCAGTCAGTTAGTCAGTCAAGCAGTCAGTCAGGCAGTCAAGCAGTCAGTCAGTCAGTGTCAGTCAGTCATTTAGTCATTTAGTCAGTCAGTGAAATAGTCAGTCAGACAGTCAAGCAGTCAGTCAGTCAGTCTCAGTCAGTCAGTTAGTCAGTCAGTCAGTCCAGTCTCAGTCAGTCAGGCAGTTAGTCAGTCAGTCTCGGTCAGTCAGTGAGTCAGTCAGTCAGTCTCGGTCAGTCAGTGAGTCAGTCATTTAGTCAGTATCAGTCAGTCAGTGAGTCAGTCTGTCAGTCAGGCAGTCTCAGTCAGGCAGTAAGACTCCTCTCGACAGAACTCCGATAGCCTAAAGGCTAGACCGCTGGTCTTCCAAGCGAGTCGCCTGGGTTCGAGTCCCAGCCGGAGCAAATATCTTCAGTGTATATATTTCTTTTCTAATTTGAAAATTCTTTTTTTTTTCAATTTCTTTCCTTTGCAAATATTGATTATTTATGTAGGGAAGAAAATTCTGAGTCAGTTTAATTATTCGACCTGTAAATTTCAAAGTGTTTGAATCAATAATTACCAAGGTGCATTTTTTGTTTTTATTATATTTAAGACTTCCATCGACAGAGCTCCGATAGCCTAATGGCTATCGCGTTGGGTTCCAACCGCGTGGTACTGGGTTCGTGTCCCGGCCGCAACGAAAATCTTCAATGTATATATTTCTTTTCTAATTTGAAAATTCTTTTTTTTTTCATTTTCTTTCTTTTGCAAATATCGATTATTTATATACGGAAGAAAATTCTGAGTCAGTTTAATTATTCGACCTGTAGATTTCAAAGATTTTAGATCAATAATTACCAAGGTGCATTTTTTGTTTTTATTATAATTAAGACACCGGCCAACCGAGATCCGATAGTCCATTGGCGAGAGCGTTGGGCTTCCATGCGTGTAGCCCTGGGTTCGAATCCCAGCCGGAAAGAAAATCTTAAATGCATGTATTTTTTTCTAATTTGATATTTTTTTTTATTTTTCCCTTTTGCGAAGTCAGTCAGTCAGTCCGACAGTCAATCAGTCAGTCTCTGTCAGCCAGTCAGTCTGTCAGTCGGTCAGTCCAGTCCATTCAGTCAGTCAAGCAGTCAGTCAGTCAGTCACTTAAGCAATCAATCAGTCAGTTAGTCATTCAGTCACTCAGTCAGTTAGGCAGTCAGTCATTCAGTCTCAGTCAGTCAGTCAGTCAGTCCTGTCAGTCAGTCACTCGGTCAGTCAGGCAGTCAGTCATTTAGTCTCAGTCAGCTAGTCATTCAGTCAGTCAGTCAGTCAGGCAGTCAGTCAGTCACTCAGCCTCATTCAGTCATTCTGTCAGTCAGTCAGTCAGTTAGTCATTCATTCAGTCAGTCTCAGTCAGTCAGTCAGTCAGTCAGTCTCAGTCAGTCAGTCAGTCAGTCAGTCAGTCAGTCCAGTCCAGTCTCAGTCAGTCAGTCAGTCAGTCTCGGTCAGTCAGTCAGTCAGTCATTCAGTCAGTCAGTCAGTCGGTCAGTCCTGTCCAGTCAGTTAGTCAGTCAAGCAGTCAGTCAGTCAGTGTCAGTCAGTCAGTTAGTCAGTCAAGCAGTCAGTCAGGCAGTCAAGCAGTCAGTCAGTCAATGTCAGTCAGTCATTTAGTCATTTAGTCAGTCAGTGAAATAGTCAGTCAGACAGTCAAGCAGTCAGTCAGTCAGTCTCAGTCAGTCAGTTAGACAGTCAGTCAGTCCAGTCTCAGTCAGTCAGGCAGTTAGTCAGTCAGTCTCGGTCAGTCAGTGAGTCAGTCAGTCAGTCTCGGTCAGTCAGTGAGTCAGTCATTTAGTCAGTATCAGTCAGTCAGTGAGTCAGTCTGTCAGTCAGGCAGTCTCAGTCAGGCAGTAAGACTCCTCTCGACAGAACTCCGATAGCCTAAAGGCTAGACTGCTGGTCTTCCAAGCGAGTCGCCTGGGTTCGAGTCCCAGCCGGAGCAAATATCTTCAGTGTATATATTTCTTTTCTAATTTGAAAATTCTTTTTTTTTTCAATTTCTTTCCTTTGCAAATATTGATTATTTATGTAGGGAAGAAAATTCTGAGTCAGTTTAATTTTTCGACCGGCAGATTTCAAAGTGTTTAAATAAATAATTACCAAGGTGCATTTTTGTTTTTATTATATTTAAAACTCCGACCGACAGAGCTCCGATAGACTAATGGTTAGAGTGTTGGGCTTCCAAGCGAGTGGCCCTGGGTTCGAGTCCCAGCCTGAGCGAAAATCTTCAATTTATATTTTTAGTTCCTAATTTGAAAATTCTTCTTCTTTTTTTTTTTAATTTTTCTCTTTTGCGAGGATTGATTATTTATGTAGGGAGAAAAATTCTGAGTCAGTTTAATTATTCGACCTGTAAATTTCAAAGTGTTTGAATCAATAATTACCAAGGTGCATTTTTTGTTTTTATTATATTTAAGACTCCGGCCGCAGAGCTCAGACAGCCCGAAGGCTTGAGCGTTGGACTGCCAAGCGAGTGGCCCTGGGTTCGAGTCCCAGCCTGAGCGAAAATCTTCAATTTATATTTTTAGTTTCTAATTTGAAAATTCTTCTTCTTTTTTTTTAATTTTTCTCTTTTGCGAGTATTGATTATTTATGTAGGGAAGAAAATTCTGAGTCAGTTTAATTTTTCGACCCGCAGATTTCAAAGTGTTTGAATCAATAATTGCCAAGGTGCATTTTTTGTTTTTATTATATTTAAAACTCCGACCGACAGAGCTCCGATAGCCTACTGGCTAGACCGTTGGGCTTCCAAGCGAGTGGCCCTGGGTTCGAGTCCCAGCCTGAGCGAAAATCTTCAATTTATATTTTTAGTTTCTAATTTGAAAATTCTTCTTTTTTTTAATTTTTCTCTTTTGCGAATATTGATTATTTATGTAGGGAGAAAAATTCTGAGTCAGTTTAATTATTCGACCCGTAAATTTCAAAGTGTTTGAATCAATAATTACCAAGGTGCATTTTTTGTTTTTATTATATTTCAAACTTCCATCGACAGAGCTCCGATAGCCTAATGGCTACCGCGTTGGGTTCCAAGCGAGTGGTACTGGGTTCGAGTCCCGGCCGCAACGAAAATCTTCAATGTATATATTTCTTTTCTAATTTGAAAATTCTTTTTTTTTTTTTCATTTTCTTTCTTTTGCAAATATCGATTATTTATATACGGAAGAAAATTCTGAGTCAGTTTAATTATTCGACCTGTAGATTTCAAAGATTTTAGATCAATAATTACCAAGGTGCATTTTTTGTTTTTATTATAATTAAGACACCGGCCAACCGAGATCCGATAGTTCATTGGCGAGAGCTTTGGGCTTCCATGCGTGTAGCCCTGGGTTCGAATCCCAGCCGGAAAGAAAATCTTAAATGCATGTATTTTTTTCTAATTTGATATTTTTTTTTATTTTTCCCCTTTGCGAAGTCAGTCAGTCAGTCCGACAGTCAATCAGTCAGTCTCTGTCAGCCAGTCAGTCTGTCAGTCGGTCAGTCCAGTCCATTCAGTCAGTCAAGCAGTCAGTCAGTCAGTCACTTAAGCAATCAATCAGTCAGTTAGTCATTCAGTCACTCAGTCAGTTAGGCAGTCAGTCATTCAGTCTCAGTCAGTCAGTCAGTCAGTCCTGTCAGTCAGTCACTCGGTCAGTCAGGCAGTCAGTCATTTAGTCTCAGTCAGCTAGTCATTCAGTCAGTCAGTCAGTCAGGCAGTCAGTCAGTCACTCAGCCTCATTCAGTCATTCTGTCAGTCAGTCAGTCAGTTAGTCATTCATTCAGTCAGTCTCAGTCAGTCAGTCAGTCAGTCAGTCTCAGTCAGTCAGTCAGTCAGTCAGTCTCAGTCAGTCAGTCAGTCAGTCAGTCAGTCCAGTCAGTTAGTCAGTCAAGCAGTCAGTCAGGCAGTCAAGCAGTCAGTCAGTCAGTGTCAGTCAGTCAGTTAGTCAGTCAAGCAGTCAGTCAGGCAGTCAAGCAGTCAGTCTGTCAGTGTCAGTCAGTCATTTAGTCATTTAGTCAGTCAGTGAAATAGTCAGTCAGACAGTCAAGCAGTCAGTCAGTCAGTCTCAGTCAGTCAGTTAGTCAGTCAGTCAGTCCAGTCTCAGTCAGTCAGTTAGTCAGTCAGTCAGTCCAGTCTCAGTCAGTCAGGCAGTTAGTCAGTCAGTCTCGGTCAGTCAGTGAGTCAGTCAGTCAGTCTCGGTCAGTCAGTGAGTCAGTCATTTAGTCAGTATCAGTCAGTCAGCGAGTCAGTCTGTCAGTCAGGCAGTCTCAGTCAGGCAGTAAGACTCCTCTCGACAGAACTCCGATAGCCTAAAGGCTAGACCGCTGGTCTTCCAAGCGAGTCGCCTGGGTTCGAGTCCCAGCCGGAGCAAATATCTTCAGTGTATATATTTCTTTTCTAATTTGAAAATTCTTTTTTTTTTTTCAATTTCTTTCCTTTGCAAATATTGATTATTTATGTAGGGAAGAAAATTCTGAGTCAGTTTAATTTTTCGACCGGCAGATTTCAAAGTGTTTAAATAAATAATTACCAAGGTGCATTTTTGTTTTTATTATATTTAAAACTCCGACCGACAGTGCTCCGATAGACTAATAGTTAGAGTGTTGGGCTTCCAAGCGAGTGGCCCTGGGGTCGAGTCCCAGCCTGAGCGAAAATCTTCAATTTATATTTTTAGTTCCTAATTTGAAAATTCTTCTTCTTTTTTTTTTAAATTTTCTCTTTTGCGAGTATTGATTATTTATGTAGGGAGAAAAATTCTGAGTCAGTTTAATTATTCGACCTGTAAATTTCAAAGTGTTTGAATCAATAATTACCAAGGTGCATTTTTTGTTTTTATTATATTTAAGACTCCGGCCGCAGAGCTCAGACAGCCCGAAGGCTTGAGCGTTGGACTGCCAAGCGAGTGGCCCTGGGTTCGAGTCCCAGCCTGAGCGAAAATCTTCAATTTATATTTTTAGTTTCTAATTTGAAAATTTTTCTTCTTTTTTTTTTAATTTTTCTCTTTTGCGAGTATTGATTATTTATGTAGGGAAGAAAATTCTGAGTCAGTTTAATTTTTCGACCCGCAGATTTCAAAGTGTTTGAATCAATAATTGCCAAGGTGCATTTTTTGTTTTTATTATATTTAAAACTCCAACCGACAGAGCTCCGATAGCCTACTGGCTAGACCGTTGGGTTTCCAAGCGAGTGGCCCTGGGTTCGAGTCCCAGCCTCAGCGAAAATCTTCAATTTATATTTTTAGTTTCTAATTTGAAAATTCTTCTTCTTTTTTTTTAATTTTTCTCTTTTGCGAATATTGATTATTTATGTAGGGAGAAAAATTCTGAGTCAGTTTAATTATTCGACCTGTAAATTTCAAAGTGTTTGAATCAATAATTACCAAGGTGCATTTTTTGTTTTTATTATATTTAAGACTTCCATCGACAGAGCTCCGATAGCCTAATGGCTACCGCGTTGGGTTCCAAGCGCGTGGTACTGGGTTCGAGTCCCGGCCGCAACGAAAATCTTCAATGTATATATTTCTTTTCTAATTTGAAAATTCTTTTTTTTTCATTTTCTTTCTTTTGCAAATATCGATTATTTATATACGGAAGAAAATTCTGAGTCAGTTTAATTATTCGACCTGTAGATTTCAAAGATTTTAGATCAATAATTACCAAGGTGCATTTTTTGTTTTTATTATAATTAAGACACCGGCCAACCGAGATCCGATAGTCCATTGGCGAGAGCGTTGGGCTTCCATGCGTGTAGCCCTGGGTTCGAATCCCAGCCGGAAAGAAAATCTTAAATGCATGTATATTTTTCTAATTTGATATTTTTTTTTATTTTTCCCTTTTGCGAAGTCAGTCAGTCAGTCCGACAGTCAATCAGTCAGTCTCTGTCAGCCAGTCAGTCTGTCAGTCGGTCAGTCCAGTCCATTCAGTCAGTCAAGCAGTCAGTCAGTCAGTCACTTAAGCAATCAATCAGTCAGTTAGTCATTCAGTCACTCAGTCAGTTAGGCAGTCAGTCATTCAGTCTCAGTCAGTCAGTCAGTCAGTCCTGTCAGTCAGTCACTCGGTCAGTCAGGCAGTCAGTCATTTAGTCTCAGTCAGCTAGTCATTCAGTCAGTCAGTCAGTCAGTCACTCAGCCTCATTCAGTCATTCTGTCAGTCAGTCAGTCAGTTAGTCATTCATTCAGTCAGTCTCAGTCAGTCAGTCAGTCAGTCAGTCTCAGTCAGTCAGTCAGTCTCAGTCAGTCAGTCAGTCAGTCAGTCAGTCAGTCCAGTCCAGTCTCAGTCAGTCAGTCAGTCAGTCTCGGTCAGTCAGTCAGTCAGTCATTCAGTCAGTCAGTCAGAAGGTCAGTCCTGTCCAGTCAGTTAGTCAGTCAAGCAGTCAGTCAGGCAGTCAAGCAGTCAGTCAGTCAGTGTCAGTCAGTTAGTCAGTCAAGCAGTCAGTCAGGCAGTCAAGCAGTCAGTCAGTCAGTGTCAGTCAGTCATTTAGTCATTTAGTCAGTCAGTGAAATAGTCAGTCAGACAGTCAAGCAGTCAGTCAGTCAGTCTCAGTCAGTCAGTTAGTCAGTCAGTCAGTCCAGTCTCAGTCAGTCAGGCAGTTAGTCAGTCAGTCTCGGTCAGTCAGTGAGTCAGTCAGTCAGTCTCGGTCAGTCAGTGAGTCAGTCATTTAGTCAGTATCAGCCAGTCAGTGAGTCAGTCTGTCAGTCAGGCAGTCTCAGTCAGGCAGTAAGACTCCTCTCGACAGAACTCCGATAGCCTAAAGGCTAGACCGCTGGTCTTCCAAGCGAGTCGCCTGGGTTCGAGTCCCAGCCGGAGCAAATATCTTCAGTGTATATATTTCTTTTCTAATTTGAAAATTCTTTTTTTTTTCAATTTCTTTCCTTTGCAAATATTGATTATTTATGTAGGGAAGAAAATTCTGAGTCAGTTTAATTTTTCGACCGGCAGATTTCAAAGTGTTTAAATAAATAATTACCAAGGTGCATTTTTGTTTTTATTATATTTAAAACTCCGACCGACAGAGCTCCGATAGACTAATGGTTAGAGTGTTGGGCTTCCAAGCGAGTGGCCCTGGGTTCGAGTCCCAGCCTGAGCGAAAATCCTCAATTTACATTTTTAGTTTCTAATTTGAAAATTCTTCTTCTTTTTTTTTAATTTTTCTCTTTTGCGAATATTGATTATTTATGTAGGGAGAAAAATTCTGAGTCAGTTTAATTATTCGACCTGTAAATTTCAAAGTGTTTGAATCAATAATTACCAAGGTGCATTTTTTGTTTTTATTATATTTAAAACTCCGACCGACAGAGCTCCGATAGCCTACTGGCTAGACCGTTGGGCTTCCAAGCGAGTGGCCCTGGGTTCGAGTCCCAGCCTGAGCGAAAATCTTCAATTTATATTTTTAGTTTCTAATTTGAAAATTCTTCTTCTTTTTTTTAAATTTTTCTCTTTTGCGAATATTGATTATTTATGTAGGGAGAAAAATTCTGAGTCAGTTTAATTATTCGACCTGTAAATTTCAAAGTGTTTGAATCAATAATTACCAAGGTGCATTTTTTGTTTTTATTATATTTAAGACTTCCATCGACAGAGCTCCGATAGCCTAATGGCTACCGCGTTGGGTTCCAAGCGCGTGGTACTGGGTTCGAGTCCCGGCCGCAACGAAAATCTTCAATGTATATATTTCTTTTCTAATTTGAAAATTCTTTTTTTTTTCATTTTCTTTCTTTTGCAAATATCGATTATTTATATACGGAAGAAAATTCTGAGTCAGTTTAATTATTCGACCTGTAGATTTCAAAGATTTTAGATCAATAATTACCAAGGTGCATTTTTTGTTTTTATTATAATTAAGACACCGGCCAACCGAGATCCGATAGTCCATTGGCGAGAGCGTTGGGCTTCCATGCGTGTAGCCCTGGGTTCGAATCCCAGCCGGAAAGAAAATCTTAAATGCATGTATTTTTTTCTAATTTGATATTTTGTTTTATTTTTCCCTTTTGCGAAGTCAGTCAGTCAGTCTGTCAGTCGGTCAGTCCAGTCCATTCAGTCAGTCAAGTAGTCAGTCAGTCAGTCACTTAAGCAATCAATCAGTCAGTTAGTCATTCAGTCACTCAGTCAGTTAGGCAGTCAGTCATTCAGTCTCAGTCAGTCAGTCAGTCAGTCCTGTCAGTCAGTCACTCGGTCAGTCAGGCAGTCAGTCATTTAGTCTCAGTCAGCTAGTCATTCAGTCAGTCAGTCAGTCAGGCAGTCAGTCAGTCACTCAGCCTCATTCAGTCATTCTGTCAGTCAGTCAGTTAGTCATTCATCAGTCAGTCTCAGTCAGTCAGTCAGTCAGTCAGTCTCAGTCAGTTCAGTCAGTCAGTCAGTCAGTCAGTCAGTCCAGTCCAGTCTCAGTCAGTCAGTCAGTCAGTGTCAGTCAGTCAGTTAGTCAGTCAAGCAGTCAGTCAGGCAGTCAAGCAGTCAGTCAGTCAGTGTCAGTCAGTCATTTAGTCATTTAGTCAGTCAGTGAAATAGTCAGTCAGACAGTCAAGCAGTCAGTCAGTCAGTCTCAGTCAGTCAGTTAGTCAGTCAGTCAGTCCAGTCTCAGTCAGTCAGGCAGTTAGTCAGTCAGTCTCGGTCAGTCAGTGAGTCAGTCAGTCAGTCTCGGTCAGTCAGTGAGTCAGTCATTTAGTCAGTATCAGTCAGTCAGTGAGTCAGTCTGTCAGTCAGGCAGTCTCAGTCAGGCAGTAAGACTCCTCTCGACAGAACTCCGATAGCCTAAAGGCTAGACCGCTGGTCTTCCAAGCGAGTCGCCTGGGTTCGAGTCCCAGCCGGAGCAAATATCTTCAGTGTATATATTTCTTTTCTAATTTGAAAATTCTTTTTTTTTTCAATTTCTTTCCTTTGCAAATATTGATTATTTATGTAGGGAAGAAAATTCTGAGTCAGTTTAATTTTTCGACCGGCAGATTTCAAAGTGTTTAAATAAATAATTACCAAAGTGCATTTTTGTTTTTATTATATTTAAAACTCCGACCGACAGAGCTCCGATAGACTAATGGTTAGAGTGTTGGGCTTCCAAGCGAGTGGCCCTGGGTTCGAGTCCCAGCCTGAGCGAAAATCTTCAATTTACATTTTTAGTTCCTAATTTGAAAATTCTTCTTCTTTTTTTTTAAATTTTTCTCTTTTGCGAGTATTGATTATTTATGTAGGGAGAAAAATTCTGAGTCAGTTTAATTATTCGACCTGTAAATTTCAAAGTGTTTGAATCAATAATTACCAAGGTGCATTTTTTGTTTTTATTATATTTAAGACTCCGGCCGCAGAGCTCAGACAGCCCGAAGGCTTGAGCGTTGGACTGCCAAGCGAGTGGCCCTGGGTTCGAGTCCCAGCCTGAGCGAAAATCTTCAATTTATATTTTTAGTTTCTAATTTGAAAATTCTTCTTCTTTTTTTTTAATTTTTCTCTTTTGCGAGTATTGATTATTTATGTAGGGAAGAAAATTCTGAGTCAGTTTAATTTTTCGACCCGCAGATTTCAAAGTGTTTGAATCAATAATTGCCAAGGTGCATTTTTTGTTGTTATTATATTTAAGACTTCCATCGACAGAGCTCCGATAGCCTAATGGCTAGACCGTTGGGCTTCCAAGCGAGTGGCCCTGGGTTCGAGTCCCAGCCTGAGCGAAAATCTTCAATTTATATTTTTAGTTTCTAATTTGAAAATTCTTCTTCTTTTTTTTTAATTTTTCTCTTTTGCGAATATTGATTATTTATGTAGGGAGAAAAATTCTGAGTCAGTTTAATTATTCGACCTGTAAATTTCAAAGTGTTTGAATCAATAATTACCAAGGTGCATTTTTTGTTGTTATTATATTTAAGACTTCCATCGACAGAGCTCCGATAGCCTAATGGCTACCGCGTTGGGTTCCAAGCGCGTGGTACTGGGTTCGAGTCCCGGCCGCAACGAAAATCTTCAATGTATATATTTCTTTTCTAATTTGAAAATTCTTTTTTTTTTTTCATTTTCTTTCTTTTGCAAATATCGATTATTTATATACGGAAGAAAATTCTGAGTCAGTTTAATTATTCGACCTGTAGATTTCAAAGATTTTAGATCAATAATTACCAAGGTGCATTTTTTGTTTTTATTATAATTAAGACACCGGCCAACCGAGATCCGATAGTCCATTGGCGAGAGCGTTGGGCTTCCATGCGTGTAGCCCTGGGTTCGAATCCCAGCCGGAAAGAAAATCTTAAATGCATGTATTTTTTTCTAATTTGATATTTTTTTTTATTTTTCCCTTTTGCGAAGTCAGTCAGTCAGTCCGACAGTCAATCAGTCAGTCTCTGTCAGCCAGTCAGTCTGTCAGTCGGTCAGTCCAGTCCATTCAGTCAGTCAAGCAGTCAGTCAGTCAGTCACTTAAGCAATCAATCAGTCAGTTAGTCATTCAGTCACTCAGTCAGTCAGGCAGTCAGTCATTTAGTCTCAGTCAGCTAGTCATTCAGTCAGTCAGTCAGTCAGGCAGTCAGTCAGTCACTCAGCCTCATTCAGTCATTCTGTCAGTCAGTCAGTCAGTTAGTCATTCATTCAGTCAGTCTCAGTCAGTCAGTCAGTCAGTCAGTCTCAGTCAGTCAGTCAGTCAGTCAGTCCAGTCCAGTCTCAGTCAGTCAGTCAGTCAGTCTCGGTCAGTCAGTCAGTCAGTCATTCAGTCAGTCATTCAGTCGGTCAGTCCTGTCCAGTCAGTTAGTCAGTCAAGCAGTCAGTCAGGCGGTCAAGCAGTCAGTCAGTCAGTGTCAGTCAGTCAGTTAGTCAGTCAAGCAGTCAGTCAGGCAGTCAAGCAGTCAGTCAGTCAGTGTCAGTCAGTCATTTAGTCATTTAGTCAGTCAGTGAAATAGTCAGTCAGACAGTCAAGCAGTCAGTCAGTCAGTCTCAGTCAGTCAGTTAGTCAGTCAGTCAGTCCAGTCTCAGTCAGGCAGGCAGTTAGTCAGTCAGTCTCGGTCAGTCAGTGAGTCAGTCAGTCAGTCTCGGTCAGTCAGTGAGTCAGTCATTTAGTCAGTATCAGTCAGTCAGTGAGTCAGTCTGTCAGTCAGGCAGTCTCAGTCAGGCAGTAAGACTCCTCTCGACAGAACTCCGATAGCCTAAAGGCTAGACCGCTGGTCTTCCAAGCGAGTCGCCTGGGTTCGAGTAACAGCCGGAGCAAATATCTTCAGTGTATATATTTCTTTTCTAATTTGAAAATTCTTTTTTTTTTCAATTTCTTTCCTTTGCAAATATTGATTATTTATGTAGGGAAGAAAATTCTGAGTCAGTTTAATTTTTCGACCTGTAAATTTCAAAGTGTTTGAATCAATAATTACCAAGGTGCATTTTTTGTTTTTATTATATTTAAGACTCCGGCCGCAGAGCTCAGACAGCCCGAAGGCTTGAGCGTTGGACTGCCAAGCGAGTGGCCCTGGGTTCGAGTCCCAGCCTGAGCGAAAATCTTCAATTTATATTTTTAGTTTCTAATTTGAAAATTTTTCTTCTTTTTTTTTATTTTTCTCTTTTGCGAGTATTGATTATTTATGTAGGGAAGAAAATTCTGAGTCAGTTTAATTTTTCGACCCGCAGATTTCAAAGTGTTTGAATCAATAATTGCCAAGGTGCATTTTTTGTTTTTATTATATTTAAAACTCCGACCGACAGAGCTCCGATAGCCTACTGGCTAGACCGTTGGGTTTCCAAGCGAGTGGCCCTGGGTTCGAGTCCCAGCCTCAGCGAAAATCTTCAATTTATATTTTTAGTTTCTAATTTGAAAATTCTTCTTCTTTTTTTTTAATTTTTCTCTTTTGCGAATATTGATTATTTATGTAGGGAGAAAAATTCTGAGTCAGTTTAATTATTCGACCTGTAAATTTCAAAGTGTTTGAATCAATAATTACCAAGGTGCATTTTTTGTTTTTATTATATTTAAGACTTCCATCGACAGAGCTCCGATAGCCTAATGGCTACCGCGTTGGGTTCCAAGCGCGTGGTACTGGGTTCGAGTCCCGGCCGCAACGAAAATCTTCAATGTATATATTTCTTTTCTAATTTGAAAATTCTTTTTTTTTTCATTTTCTTTCTTTTGCAAATATCGATTATTTATATACGGAAGAAAATTCTGAGTCAGTTTAATTATTCGACCTGTAGATTTCAAAGATTTTAGATCAATAATTACCAAGGTGCATTTTTTGTTTTTATTGTAATTAAGACACCGGCCAACCGAGATCCGATAGTCCATTGGCGAGAGCGTTGGGCTTCCATGCGTGTAGCCCTGGGTTCGAATCCCAGCCGGAAAGAAAATCTTAAATGCATGTATATTTTTCTAATTTGATATTTTTTTTTATTTTTCCCTTTTGCGAAGTCAGTCAGTCAGTCCGACAGTCAATCAGTCAGTCTCTGTCAGCCAGTCAGTCTGTCAGTCGGTCAGTCCAGTCCATTCAGTCAGTCAAGCAGTCAGTCAGTCAGTCACTTAAGCAATCAATCAGTCAGTTAGTCATTCAGTCACTCAGTCAGTTAGGCAGTCAGTCATTCAGTCTCAGTCAGTCAGTCAGTCAGTCCTGTCAGTCAGTCACTCGGTCAGTCAGGCAGTCAGTCATTTAGTCTCAGTCAGCTAGTCATTCAGTCAGTCAGTCAGTCAGGCAGTCAGTCAGTCACTCAGCCTCATTCAGTCATTCTGTCAGTCAGTCAGTCAGTTAGTCATTCATTCAGTCAGTCTCAGTCAGTCAGTCAGTCAGTCAGTCTCAGTCAGTCAGTCAGTCTCAGTCAGTCAGTCAGTCAGTCAGTCAGTCAGTCCAGTCCAGTCTCAGTCAGTCAGTCAGTCAGTCTCGGTCAGTCAGTCAGTCAGTCATTCAGTCAGTCAGTCAGTCGGTCAGTCCTGTCCAGTCAGTTAGTCAGTCAAGCAGTCAGTCAGGCAGTCAAGCAGTCAGTCAGTCAGTGTCAGTCAGTCAGTTAGTCAGTCAAGCAGTCAGTCAGGCAGTCAAGCAGTCAGTCAGTCAGTCATTTAGTCATTTAGTCAGTCAGTGAAATAGTCAGTCAGACAGTCAAGCAGTCAGTCAGTCAGTCTCAGTCAGTCAGTTAGTCAGTCAGTCAGTCCAGTCTCAGTCAGTCAGGCAGTTAGTCAGTCAGTCTCGGTCAGTCAGTGAGTCAGTCAGTCAGTCTCGGTCAGTCAGTGAGTCAGTCATTTAGTCAGTATCAGTCAGTCAGTGAGTCAGTCTGTCAGTCAGGCAGTCTCAGTCACTCAGTAAGACTCCTCTCGACAGAACTCCGATAGCCTAAAGGCTAGACCGCTGGTCTTCCAAGCGAGTCGCCTGGGTTCGAGTCCCAGCCGGAGCAAATATCTTCAGTGTATATATTTCTTTTCTAATTTGAAAATTCTTTTTTTTTTTCAATTTCTTTCCTTTGCAAATATTGATTATTTATGTAGGGAAGAAAATTCTGAGTCAGTTTAATTTTTCGACCGGCAGATTTCAAAGTGTTTAAATAAATAATTACCAAGGTGCATTTTTGTTTTTATTATATTTAAAACTCCGACCGACAGAGCTCCGATAGACTAATGGTTAGAGTGTTGGGCTTCCAAGCAAGTGGCCCTGGGTTCGAGTCCCAGCCTGAGCGAAAATCTTCAATTTATATTTTTAGTTCCTAATTTGAAAATTCTTCTTCTTTTTTTTTTAATTTTTCTCTTTTGCGAGTATTGATTATTTATGTAGGGAGAAAAATTCTGAGTCAGTTTAATTATTCGACCTGTAAATTTCAAAGTGTTTGAATCAATAATTACCAAGGTGCATTTTTTGTTTTTATTATATTTAAGACTCCGGCCGCAGAGCTCAGACAGCCCGAAGGCTTGAGCGTTGGACTGCCAAGCGAGTGGCCCTGGGTTCGAGTCCCAGCCTGAGCGAAAATCTTCAATTTATATTTTTAGTTTCTAATTTGAAAATTCTTCTTTTTTTTTAATTTTTCTCTTTTGCGAATATTGATTATTTATGTAGGGAGAAAAATTCTGAGTCAGTTTAATTATTCGACCTGTAAATTTCAAAGTGTTTGAATCAATAATTACCAAGGTGCATTTTTTGTTTTTATTATACTTAAGACTTCCATCGCCAGAGCTCCGATAGCCTAATGGCTACCGCGTTGGGTTCCAAGCGCGTGGTACTGGGTTCGAGTCCCGGCCGCAACGAAAATCTTCAATGTATATATTTCTTTTCTAATTTGAAAATTCTTTTTTTTTTTCATTTTCTTTCTTTTGCAAATATCGATTATTTATATACGGAAGAAAATTCTGAGTCAGTTTAATTATTCGACCTGTAGATTTCAAAGATTTTAGATCAATAATTACCAAGGTGCATTTTTTGTTTTTATTATAATTAAGACACCGGCCAACCGAGATCCGATAGTCCATTGGCGAGAGCGTTGGGCTTCCATGCGTGTAGCCCTGGGTTCGAATCCCAGCCGGAAAGAAAATCTTAAATGCATGTATTTTTTTCTAATTTGATATTTTTTTTTATTTTTCCCTTTTGCGAAGTCAGTCAGTCAGTCCGACAGTCAATCAGTCAGTCTCTGTCAGCCAGTCAGTCTGTCAGTCGGTCAGTCCAGTCCATTCAGTCAGTCAAGCAGTCAGTCAGTCAGTCACTTAAGCAATCAATCAGTCAGTTAGTCATTCAGTCACTCACTCAGTTAGGCAGTCAGTCATTCAGTCTCAGTCAGTCAGTCAGTCAGTCCTGTCAGTCAGTCACTCGGTCAGTCAGGCAGTCAGTCATTTAGTCTCAGTCAGCTAGTCATTCAGTCAGTCAGTCAGTCAGGCAGTCAGTCAGTCACTCAGCCTCATTCAGTCATTCTGTCAGTCAGTCAGTCAGTTAGTCATTCATTCAGTCAGTCTCAGTCAGTCAGTCAGTCAGTCTCAGTCAGTCAGTCAGTCTCAGTCAGTCAGTCAGTCAGTCAGTCAGTCAGTCCAGTCCAGTCTCAGTCAGTCAGTCAGTCAGTCTCGGTCAGTCAGTCAGTCATTCAGTCAGTCATTCAGTCGGTCAGTCCTGTCAAGTCAGTTAGTCAGTCAAGCAGTCAGTCAGGCAGTCAAGCAGTCAGTCAGTCAGTGTCAGTCAGTCAGTTAGTCAGTCAAGCAGTCAGTCAGGCAGTCAAGCAGTCAGTCAGTCAGTGTCAGTCAGTCATTTAGTCATTTAGTCAGTCAGTGAAATAGTCAGTCAGACAGTCAAGCAGTCAGTCAGTCAGTCTCAGTCAGTCAGTTAGTCAGTCAGTCAGTCCAGTCTCAGTCAGTCAGGCAGTTAGTCAGTCAGTCTCGGTGAGTCAGTGAGTCAGTCAGTCAGTCTCGGTCAGTCAGTGAGTCAGTCATTTAGTCAGTATCAGTCAGTCAGTGAGTCAGTCTGTCAGTCAGGCAGTCTCTGTCAGGCAGTAAGACTCCTCTCGACAGAACTCCGATAGCCTAAAGGCTAGACCGCTGGTCTTCCAAGCGAGTCGCCTGGGTTCGAGTAACAGCCGGAGCAAATATCTTCAGTGTATATATTTCTTTTCTAATTTGAAAATTCTTTTTTTTTTTCAATTTCTTTCCTTTGCAAATATTGATTATTTATGTAGGGAAGAAAATTCTGAGTCAGTTTAATTTTTCGACCTGGAAATTTCAAAGTGTTTGAATCAATAATTACCAAGGTGCATTTTTTGTTTTTATTATATTTAAGACTCCGGCCGCAGAGCTCAGACAGCCCGAAGGCTTGATCGTTGGACTGCCAAGCGAGTGGCCCTGGGTTCGAGTCCCAGCCTGAGCGAAATTCTTCAATTTATATTTTTAGTTTCTAATTTGAAAATTTTTCTTCTTTTTTTTTTAATTTTTCTCTTTTGCGAGTATTGATTATTTATGTAGGGAAGAAAATTCTGAGTCAGTTTAATTTTTCGACCCGCAGATTTCAAAGTGTTTGAATCAATAATTGCCAAGGTGCATTTTTTGTTTTTATTATATTTAAAACTCCGACCGACAGAGCTCCGATAGCCTACTGGCTAGACCGTTGGGTTTCCAAGCGAGTGGCCCTGGGTTCGAGTCCCAGCCTCAGCGAAAATCTTCAATTTATATTTTTAGTTTCTAATTTGAAAATTCTTCTTCTTTTTTTTTTAATTTTTCTCTTTTGCGAATATTGATTATTTATGTAGGGAGAAAAATTCTGAGTCAGTTTAATTATTCGACCTGTAAATTTCAAAGTGTTTGAATCAATAAT
The DNA here is from genome assembly GCF_026930045.1 of Uloborus diversus. Taxonomy (NCBI): domain Eukaryota; kingdom Metazoa; phylum Arthropoda; class Arachnida; order Araneae; family Uloboridae; genus Uloborus; species Uloborus diversus. The sequence goes on from NW_026558828.1 coordinate 74,869, forward strand.
TACCAAGGTGCATTTCTTGTTTTTATTATATTTAAGACTTCCATCGACAGAGCTCCGACAGCCTAATGGCTACCGCGTTGGGTTCCAAGCGCGTGGTACTGGGTTCGAGTCCCGGCCGCAACGAAAATCTTCAATGTATATATTTCTTTTCTAATTTGAAAATTCTTTTTTTTTCATTTTCTTTCTTTTGCAAATATCGATTATTTATATACGGAAGAAAATTCTGAGTCAGTTTAATTATTCGACCTGTAGATTTCAAAGATTTTAGATCAATAATTACCAAGGTGCATTTTTTGTTTTTATTATAATTAAGACACCGGCCAACCGAGATCCGATAGTCCATTGGCGAGAGCGTTGGGCTTCCATGCGTGTAGCCCTGGGTTCGAATCCCAGCCGGAAAGAAAATCTTAAATGCATGTATATTTTTCTAATTTGATATTTTTTTTTATTTTTCCCTTTTGCGAAGTCAGTCAGTCAGTCCGACAGTCAATCAGTCAGTCTCTGTCAGCCAGTCAGTCTGTCAGTCGGTCAGTCCAGTCCATTCAGTCAGTCAAGCAGTCAGTCAGTCAGTCACTTAAGCAACCAATCAGTCAGTTAGTCATTCAGTCACTCAGTCAGTCAGGCAGTCAGTCATTTAGTCTCAGTCAGCTAGTCATTCAGTCAGTCAGTCAGTCAGGCAGTCAGTCAGTCACTCAGCCTCATTCAGTCATTCTGTCAGTCAGTCAGTCAGTTAGTCATTCATTCAGTCAGTCTCAGTCAGTCAGTCAGTCAGTCAGTCTCAGTCAGTCAGTCAGTCAGTCAGTCAGTCCAGTCCAGTCTCAGTCAGTCAGTCAGTCAGTCTCGGTCAGTCAGTCAGTCAGTCATTCAGTTAGTCAGTCAGTCGGTCAGTCCTGTCCAGTCAGTTAGTCTGTCAAGCAGTCAGTCAGGCAGTCAAGCAGTCAGTCAGTCAGTGTCAGTCAGTCAGTTAGTCAGTCAAGCAGTCAGTCAGGCAGTCAAGCAGTCAGTCAGTCAGTGTCAGTCAGTCATTTAGTCATTTAGTCAGTCAGTGAAATAGTCAGTCAGTCAGTCAAGCAGTCAGTCAGTTAGTCAGTCAGTCAGTCCAGTCTCAGTCAGTCAGGCAGGTAGTCAGTCAGTCTCGGTCAGTCAGTGAGTCAGTCAGTCAGTCTCGGTCAGTCAGTGAGTCAGTCATTTAGTCAGTATCAGTCAGTCAGTGAGTCAGTCTGTCAGTCAGGCAGTCTCAGTCAGGCAGTAAGACTCCTCTCGACAGAACTCCGATAGCCTAAAGGCTAGACCGCTGGTCTTCCAAGCGAGTCGCCTGGGTTCGAGTCCCAGCCGGAGCAAATATCTTCAGTGTATATATTTCTTTTCTAATTTGAAAATTCTTTTTTTTTTCAATTTCTTTCCTTTGCAAATATTGATTATTTATGTAGGGAAGAAAATTCTGAGTCAGTTTAATTTTTCGACCGGCAGATTTCAAAGTGTTTAAATAAATAATTACCAAGGTGCATTTTTTTTTATTATATTTAAAACTCCGACCGACAGAGCTCCGATAGACTAATGGTTAGAGTGTTGGGCTTCCAATCAAGTGGCCCTGGGTTCGAGTCCCAGCCTGAGCGAAAATCTTCAATTTATATTTTTAGTTCCTAATTTGAAAATTCTTCTTCTTTTTTTTTTAATTTTTCTCTTTTGCGAGTATTGATTATTTATGTAGGGAGAAAAATTCTGAGTCAGTTTAATTATTCGACCTGTAAATTTCAAAGTGTTTGAATCAATAATTACCAAGGTGCATTTTTTGTTTTTATTATATTTAAGACTCCGGCCGCAGAGCTCAGACAGCCCGAAGGCTTGAGCGTTGGACTGCCAAGCGAGTGGCCCTGGGTTCGCGTCCCAGCCTGAGCGAAAATCTTCAATTTATATTTTTAGTTTCTAATTTGAAAATTCTTCTTTTTTTTTAATTTTTCTCTTTTGCGAGTATTGATTATTTATGTAGGGAAGAAAATTCTGAGTCAGTTTAATTTTTCGACCCGCAGATTTCAAAGTGTTTGAATCAAAAATTGCCAAGGTGCATTTTTTGTTTTTATTATATTTAAAACTCCGACCGACAGAGCTCCGATAGCCTACTGGCTAGACCGTTGGGCTTCCAAGCGAGTGGCCCTGGGTTCGAGTCCCAGCCTGAGCGAAAATCTTCAATTTATATTTTTAGTTTCTAATTTGAAAATTCTTCTTTTTTTTTAATTTTTCTCTTTTGCGAATATTGATTATTTATGTAGGGAGAAAAATTCTGAGTCAGTTTAATTATTCGACCTGTAAATTTCAAAGTGTTTGAATCAATAATTACCAAGGTGCATTTTTTGTTTTTATTATATTTAAGACTTCCATCGACAGGGCTCCGATAGCCTAATGGCTACCGCGTTGGGTTCCAAGCGAGTGGTACTGGGTTCGAGTCCCGGCCGCAACGAAAATCTTCAATGTATATGTTTCTTTTCTAATTTGAAAATTCTTTTTTTTTTCATTTTCTTTCTTTTGCAAATATCGATTATTTATATACGGAAGAAAATTCTGAGTCAGTTTAATTATTCGACCTGTAGATTTCAAAGATTTTAGATCAATAATTACCAAGGTGCATTTTTTGTTTTTATTATAATTAAGACACCGGCCAACCGAGATCCGATAGTCCATTGGCGAGAGCGTTGGGCTTCCATGCGTGTAGCCCTGGGTTCGAATCCCAGCCGGAAACAAAATCTTAAATGCATGTATTTTTTTCTAATTTGATATTTTTTTTTATTTTTCCCTTTTGCGAAGTCAGTCAGTCAGTCCGACAGTCAATCAGTCAGTCTCTGTCAGCCAGTCAGTCTGTCAGTCGGTCAGTCCAGTCCATTCAGTCAAGCAGTCAGTCAGTCAGTCACTTAAGCAATCAATCAGTCAGTTAGTCATTCAGTCACTCAGTCAGTTAGGCAGTCAGTCATTCAGTCTCAGTCAGTCAGTCAGTCAGTCCTGTCAGTCAGTCACTCGGTCAGTCAGGCAGTCAGTCATTTAGTCTCAGTCAGCTAGTCATTCAGTCAGTCAGTCAGGCAGTCAGTCAGTCACTCAGCCTCATTCAGTCATTCTGTCAGTCAGTCAGTCAGTTAGTCATTCATTCAGTCAGTCTCAGTCAGTCTCAGTCAGTCAGTCAGTCTCAGTCAGTCAGTCATTCATTCAGTCAGTCTCAGTCAGTCTCAGTCAGTCAGTCAGTCTCAGTCAGTCAGTCAGTCAGTCAGTCAGTCAGTCAGTCAGTCTCAGTCAGTCAGTCAGTCAGTCATTCAGTCAGTCAGTCAGTCGGTCAGTCCTGTCCAGTCAGTTAGTCAGTCAAGCAGTCAGTCAGGCAGTCAAGCAGTCAGTCAGTCAGTGTCAGTCAGTCAGTTAGTCAGTCAAGCAGTCAGTCAGGCAGTCAAGCAGTCAGTCAGTCAGTGTCAGTCAGTCATTTAGTCATTTAGTCAGTCAGTGAAATAGTCAGTCAGACAGTCAAGCAGTCAGTCAGACAGTCAAGCAGTCAGTCAGACAGTCTCAGTCAGTCAGTTAGTCAGTCAGTCAGTCCAGTCTCAGTCAGTCAGGCAGTTAGTCAGTCAGTCTCGGTCAGTCAGTGAGTCAGTCAGTCAGTCTCGGTCAGTCAGTGAGTCAGTCATTTAGTCAGTATCAGTCAGTCAGTGAGTCAGTCTGTCAGTCAGGCAGTCTCAGTCAGGCAGTAAGACTCCTCTCGACAGAACTCCGATAGCCTAAAGGCTAGACCGCTGGTCTTCCAAGCGAGTCACCTGGGTTCGAGTCCCAGCCGGAGCAAATATCTTCAGTGTATATATTTCTTTTCTAATTTGAAAATTCTTTTTTTTTCAATTTCTTTCCTTTGCAAATATTGATTATTTATGTAGGGAAGAAAATTCTGAGTCAGTTTAATTTTTCGACCGGCAGATTTCAAAGTGTTTAAATAAATAATTACCAAGGTGCATTTTTGTTTTTATTATATTTAAAACTCCGACCGACAGAGCTCCGATAGACTAATGGTTAGAGTGTTGGGCTTCCAAGCAAGTGGCCCTGGGTTCGAGTCCCAGCCTGAGCGAAAATCTTCAATTTATATTTTTAGTTCCTAATTTGAAAATTCTTCTTCTTTTTTTTTTAATTTTTCTCTTTTGCGAGTATTGATTATTTATGTAGGGAGAAAAATTCTGAGTCAGTTTAATTATTCGACCTGTAAATTTCAAAGTGTTTGAATCAATAATTACCAAGGTGCATTTTTTGTTTTTATTATATTTAAGACTTCCCTCGACAGAGCTCCGATAGCCTAATGGCTACCGCGTTGGGTTCCAAGCGAGTGGTACTGGGTTCGAGTCCCGGCCGCAACGAAAATCTTCAATGTATATATTTCTTTTCTAATTTGAAAATTCTTTTTTTTTTTCATTTTCTTTCTTTTGCAAATATCGATTATTTATATACGGAAGAAAATTCTGAGTCAGTTTAATTATTCGACCTGTAGATTTCAAAGATTTTAGATCAATAATTACCAAGGTGCATTTTTTTATTTTTATTATAATTAAGACACCGGCCAACCGAGATCCGATAGTCCATTGGCGAGAGCGTTGGGCTTCCATGCGTGTAGCCCTGGGTTCGAATTACAGCCGGAAAGAAAATCTTAAATGCATGTATTTTTTTCTAATTTGATATTTTTTTTTTTATTTTTCCCTTTTGCGAAGTCAGTCAGTCAGTCCGACAGTCAATCAGTCAGTCTCTGTCAGCCAGTCAGTCTGTCAGTCGGTCAGTCCAGTCCATTCAGTCAGTCAAGCAGTCAGTCAGTCAGTCACTTAAGCAATCAATCAGTCAGTTAGTCATTCAGTCACTCAGTCAGTTAGGCAGTCAGTCATTCAGTCTCAGTCAGTCAGTCAGTCAGTCAGTCAGTCCAGTCCAGTCTCAGTCAGTCAGTCAGTCAGTCTCGGTCAGTCAGTCAGTCAGTCATTCAGTCAGTCAGTCAGTCGGTCAGTCCTGTCGAGTCAGTTAGTCAGTCAAGCAGTCAGTCAGGCAGTCAAGCAGTCAGTCAGTCAGTGTCAGTCAGTCAGTTAGTCAGTCAAGCAGTCAGTCAGGCAGTCAAGCAGTCAGTCAGTCAGTGTCGTTCAGTCATTTAGTCATTTAGTCAGTCAGTGAAATAGTCAGTCAGACAGTCAAGCAGTCAGTCAGTCAGTCCCAGTCAGTCAGTTAGTCAGTCAGTCAGTCCAGTCTCAGTCAGTCAGTCCAGTCTCAGTCAGTCAGGCAGTTAGTCAGTCAGTCTCGGTCAGTCAGTGAGTCAGTCAGTCAGTCTCGGTCAGTCAGTGAGTCAGTCATTTAGTCAGTATCAGCCAGTCAGTGAGTCAGTCTGTCAGTCAGGCAGTCTCAGTCAGGCAGTAAGACTCCTCTCGACAGAACTCCGATAGCCTAAAGGCTAGACCGCTGGTCTTCCAAGCGAGTCGCCTGGGTTCGAGTCCCAGCCGGAGCAAATATCTTCAGTGTATATATTTCTTTTCTAATTTGAAAATTCTTTTTTTTTTCAATTTCTTTCCTTTGCAAATATTGATTATTTATGTAGGGAAGAAAATTCTGAGTCAGTTTAATTTTTCGACCGGCAGATTTCAAAGTGTTTAAATAAATAATTACCAAGGTGCATTTTTGTTTTTATTATATTTAAAACTCCGACCGACAGAGCTCCGATAGACTAATGGTTAGAGTGTTGGGCTTCCAAGCGAGTGGCCCTGGGTTCGAGTCCCAGCCTGAGCGAAAATCTTCAATTTATATTTTTAGTTCCTAATTTGAAAATTCTTCTTCTTTTTTTTTAAATTTTTCTCTTTTGCGAGTATTGATTATTTATGTAGGGAGAAAAATTCTGAGTCAGTTTAATTATTCGACCTGTAAATTTCAAAGTGTTTGAACCAATAATTACCAAGGTGCATTTTTTGTTTTTATTATATTTAAGACTCCGGCCGCAGAGCTCAGACAGCCCGAAGGCTTGAGCGTTGGACTGCCAAGCGAGTGGCCCTGGGTTCGAGTCCCAGCCTGAGCGAAAATCTTCAATTTATATTTTAAGTTTCTAATTTGAAAATTCTTCTTCTTTTTTTTTAATTTTTCTCTTTTGCGAGTATTGATTATTTATGTAGGGAAGAAAATTCTGAGTCAGTTTAATTTTTCGACCCGCAGATTTCAAAGTGTTTGAATCAAAAATTGCCAAGGTGCATTTTTTGTTTTTATTATATTTAAAACTCCGACCGACAGAGCTCCGATAGCCTACTGGCTAGACCGTTGGGCTTCCAAGCGAGAGGCCCTGGGTTCGAGTCCCAGCCTGAGCGAAAATCTTCAATTTATATTTTTAGTTTCTAATTTGAAAATTCTTCTTTTTTTTTAATTTTTCTCTTTTGCGAATATTGATTATTTATGTAGGGAGAAAAATTCTGAGTCAGTTTAATTATTCGACCTGTAAATTTCAAAGTGTTTGAATCAATAATTACCAAGGTGCATTTTTTGTTTTTATTATATTTAAGACTTCCATCGACAGGGCTCCGATAGCCTAATGGCTACCGCGTTGGGTTCCAAGCGAGTGGTACTGGGTTCGAGTCCCGGCCGCAACGAAAATCTTCAATGTATATGTTTCTTTTCTAATTTGAAAATTCTTTTTTTTTTCATTTTCTTTCTTTTGCAAATATCGATTATTTATATACGGAAGAAAATTCTGAGTCAGTTTAATTATTCGACCTGTAGATTTCAAAGATTTTAGATCAATAATTACCAAGGTGCATTTTTTGTTTTTATTATAATTAAGACACCGGCCAACCGAGATCCGATAGTCCATTGGCGAGAGCGTTGGGCTTCCATGCGTGTAGCCCTGGGTTCGAATCCCAGCCGGAAAGAAAATCTTAAATGCATGTATTTTTTTCTAATTTGATATTTTTTTTTATTTTTCCCTTTTGCGAAGTCAGTCAGTCAGTCCGACAGTCAATCAGTCAGTCTCTGTCAGCCAGTCAGTCTGTCAGTCGGTCAGTCCAGTCCATTCAGTCAGTCAAGCAGTCAGTCAGTCAGTCACTTAAGCAATCAATCAGTCAGTTAGTCATTCAGTCACTCAGTCAGTTAGGCAGTCAGTCATTCAGTCTCAGTCAGTCAGTCAGTCAGTCCTGTCAGTCAGTCACTCGGTCAGTCAGGCAGTCAGTCATTTAGTCTCAGTCAGCTAGTCATTCAGTCAGTCAGTCAGGCAGTCAGTCAGTCAGGCAGTCAGTCAGTCACTCAGCCTCATTCAGTCATTCTGTCAGTCAGTCAGTCAGTTAGTCATTCATTCAGTCAGTCTCAGTCAGTCAGTCAGTCAGTCAGTCTCAGTCAGTCAGTCAGTCAGTCAGTCAGTCCAGTCCAGTCTCAGTCAGTCAGTCAGTCAGTCTCGGTCAGTCAGTCAGTCAGTCATTCAGTTAGTCAGTCAGTCGGTCAGTCCTGTCCAGTCAGTTAGTCTGTCAAGCAGTCAGTCAGGCAGTCAAGCAGTCAGTCAGTCAGTGTCAGTCAGTCAGTTAGTCAGTCAAGCAGTCAGTCAGGCAGTCAAGCAGTCAGTCAGTCAGTGTCAGTCAGTCATTTAGTCATTTAGTCAGTCAGTGAAATAGTCAGTCAGTCAGTCAAGCAGTCAGTCAGTCAGTCTCAGTCAGTCAGTTAGTCAGTCAGTCAGTCCAGTCTCAGTCAGTCAGGCAGTTAGTCAGTCAGTCTCGGTCAGTCAGTGAGTCAGTCAGTCAGTCTCGGTCAGTCAGTGAGTCAGTCATTTAGTCAGTATCAGTCATTCAGTGAGTCAGTCTGTCAGTCAGGCAGTCTCAGTCAGGCAGTAAGACTCCTCTCGACAGAACTCCGATAGCCTAAAGGCTAGACCGCTGGTCTTCCAAGCGAGTCGCCTGGGTTCGAGTCCCAGCCGGAGCAAATATCTTCAGTGTATGTATTTCTTTTCTAATTTGAAAATTCTTTTTTTTTTCAATTTCTTTCCTTTGCAAATATTGATTATTTATGTAGGGAAGAAAATTCTGAGTCAGTTTAATTTTTCGACCGGCAGATTTCAAAGTGTTTAAATAAATAATTACCAAGGTGCATTTTTGTTTTTATTATATTTAAAACTCCGACCGACAGAGCTCCGATAGACTAATGGTTAGAGTGTTGGGCTTCCAAGCGAGTGGCCCTGGGTTCGAGTCCCAGCCTGAGCGAAAATCTTCAATTTATATTTTTAGTTTCTAATTTGAAAATTCTTCTTCTTTTTTTTTAATTTTTCTCTTTTGCGAATATTGATTATTTATGTAGGGAGAAAAATTCTGAGTCAGTTTAATTATTCGACCTGTAAATTTCAAAGTGTTTGAATCAATAATTACCAAGGTGCATTTTTTGTTTTTATTATATTTAAGACTTCCATCGACAGAGCTCCGATAGCCTAATGGCTACCGCGTTGGTTTCCAAGTGCGTGGTACTGGGTTCGAGTCCCGGCCGCAACGAAAATCTTCAATGTATATATTTCTTTTCTAATTTGAAAATTCTTTTTTTTTTTTTTCATTTTCTTTCTTTTGCAAATATCGATTATTTATATACGGAAGAAAATTCTGAGTCAGTTTAATTATTCGACCTGTAGATTTCAAAGATTTTAGATCAATAATTACCAAGGTGCATTTTTTGTTTTTATTATAATTAAGACACCGGCCAACCGAGATCCGATAGTCCATTGGCGAGAGCGTTGGGCTTCCATGCGTGTAGCCCTGGGTTCGAATCCCAGCCGGAAAGAAAATCTTAAATGCATGTATTTTTTTCTAATTTGATATTTTTTTTTTATTTTTCCCTTTTGCGAAGTCAGTCAGTCAGTCCGACAGTCAATCAGTCAGTCTCTGACAGCCAGTCAGTCTGTCAGTCGGTCAGTCCAGTCCATTCAGTCAGTCAAGCAGTCAGTCAGTCAGTCACTTAAGCAATCAATCAGTCAGTTAGTCATTCAGTCACTCAGTCAGTTAGGCAGTCAGTCATTCAGTCTCAGTCAGTCAGTCAGTCAGTCAGTCCTGTCAGTCAGTCACTCGGTCAGTCAGGCAGTCAGTCATTTAGTCTCAGTCATCTAGTCATTCAGTCAGTCAGTCAGTCAGGCAGTCAGTCAGTCACTCTGCCTCATTCAGTCATTCTGTCAGTCAGTCAGTCAGTTAGTCATTCATTCAGTCAGTCTCAGTGAGTCAGTCAGTCAGTCAGTCTCAGTCAGTCAGTCAGTCAGTCAGTCAGTCCAGTCCAGTCTCAGTCAGTCAGTCAGTCACTTAGTCATTCAGTCACTCAATCAGTTAGGCAGTCAGTCATTCAGTCTCAGTCAGTCAGTCAGTCAGTCCTGTCAGTCAGTCACTCGGTCAGTCAGGCAGTCAGTCATTTAGTCTCAGTCAGCTAGTCATTCAGTCAGTCAGTCAGTCAGGCAGTCAGTCAGTCACTCAGCCTCATTCAGTCATTCTGTCAGTCAGTCAGTCAGTTAGTCATTCATTCAGTCAGTCTCAGTCAGTCAGTCAGTCAGTCAGTCTCAGTCAGTCAGTCAGTCAGTCAGTCCAGTCCAGTCTCAGTCAGTCAGTCAGTCAGTCTCGGTCAGTCAGTCAGTCAGTCATTCAGTCAGTCAGTCAGTCGGTCAGTCCTGTCCAGTCAGTTAGTCAGTCAAACAGTCAGTCAGGCAGTCAAGCAGTCAGTCAGTCAGTGTCAGTCAGTCATTTAGTCATTTAGTCAGTCAGTGAAATAGTCAGTCAGACAGTCAAGCATTCAGTCAGTCAGTCTCAGTCAGTCAGTTAGTCAGTCAGTCAGTCCAGTCTCAGTCAGTCAGGCAGTTAGTCAGTCAGTCTCGGTCAGTCAGTGAGTCAGTCAGTCAGTCTCGGTCAGTCAGTGAGTCAGTCAGTGAGTCAGTCTGTCAGTCAGGCAGTCTCAGTCAGGCAGTCTCAGTCAGGCAGTAAGACTCCTCTCGACAGAACTCCGATAGCCTAAAGGCTAGACCGCTGGTCTTCCAAGCGAGTCGCCTGGGTTCGAGTCCCAGCCGGAGCAAATACCTTCAGTGTATATATTTCTTTTCTAATTTGAAAATTCTTTTTTTTTTCAATTTCTTTCCTTTGCAAATATTGATTATTTATGTAGGGAAGAAAATTCTGAGTCAGTTTAATTTTTCGACCGGCAGATTTCAAAGTGTTTAAATAAATAATTACCAAGGTGCATTTTTGTTTTTATTATATTTAAAACTCCGACCGACAGAGCTCCGATAGACTAATGGTTAGAGTGTTGGGCTTCCAAGCGAGTGGCCTTGGGTTCGAGTCCCAGCCTGAGCGAAAATCTTCAATTTATATTTTTAGTTCCTAATTTGAAAATTCTTCTTCTTTTTTTTTTAATTTTTCTCTGTTGCGAGTATTGATTATTTATGTAGGGAGAAAAATTCTGAGTCAGTTTAATTATTCGACCTGTAAATTTCAAAGTGTTTGAATCAATAATTACCAAGGAGCATTTTTTGTTTTTATTATATTTCAGACTCCGGCCGCAGAGCTCAGACAGCCCGAAGGCTTGAGCGTTGGACTGCCAAGCGAGTGGCCCGAGGTTCGACTTCCTGTCGGAACGAAAATCTTCATTGTACGTTTTTACTTTCTAATTTGAAAATTCTTTTTTTTTCAAATCCTTTTCTTTGCAAATATTGATTATTTATGTTTTGATGAAAATTCTGAGTCAACTATTCGACCTGTAGATTTCAAAGTTTTAAATCAATAATAACCAAGGTGCATTTTTAGTTTTTATTATATTTAAGACTGCGATCGACAAAGCTCCGATAGTCCAATGGCTAGAGCGTTGGGCTTCCAAGCGAGTGGATCGAGGTTTGAGTCCCAGTTTCAATTTCCTTTCTTTTGCGAATATTGATTATTTATGTAGGGTTCTTAATTCTGAGTCAACTATTTGACCTGTAGATTTCAAGGTTTTAAATAAATAATAACCAAGGTGCATTTTCAGTTTTTCATTATATTTATGACTCCGACCGACAGAGCTCCGATAGCCCGATGTCTAGAGCGTTCGGCTTCCAAGCGAGTGGCCCGAGGTTCGAGTCCCAGCCGGAACGAAAATCGTTAATGTATATTTTTACTTCTAATTTGAATATTCTTTTTTTTTCAATTTCCTTTCTTTTGCGAATATTTATTATTTATGTAGGGTTCTTAATTCTGAGTCAACTATTTGACCTGTAGATTTCAAGGTTTTTAATAAATAATAACCAAGGTGCATTTTTAGTTTTTTATTATATTTAAGACTCCCGCCACAGAGCTCCGACAGCCCGAAGGCTTGAGCAATGGGCTGCCAAGCGAGTGGGCCGAGGTTCGAGTCCCAGTCGGAACGAAAATCTTCATTGTACATTTTTACTTTCTAATTTGAAAATTCTTTTTTTTCCTCAATTCCTTTTCTTTGCAAATATTGATTATTTATGTTTTGATTAAAATTCTGAGCCAACTATACGACCTGTAGATTTTAAAGTTTTAAATCAATAATAACCAAGGTGCATTTTTAGTTTTTATTATATTTAAGACTCCGATCACAGAGCTCCGACAGCCCGAAGGCTTGAGCGATGGGCTTCCAAGCGAGTGGCCCGAGGTCGAGTCCCAGTCGGAACGAAAGTCTTCAATGTACATTTTATATTCTAATTGAAAAAACTCTTTTTTTTTTCAATTTCCTTTTTTTGCGAATATTGATTATTTTTGTAGGGTTCTTAATTCTGAGTCAACTATTTGACCTGTAGATATCAAACTTTTAAATCAATAATAACCAAGGTGCATTTTCAGTTTTTATTATATTTAAGACTCCGTGCGACAGAGCTCTGATAGCCCGATGGCTAGAGAGTTGGGCTGCCAAGCGAGTTGCCCTAGGTTCGAGTCCCAGCCGGAACGAAAATCGTTAATGTATATTTTTACTTCTAATTTGAATATTCTTTTTTTTTCAATTTCCTTTCTTTTGCGAATATTTATTATTTATGTAGGGATAAAAATTCTGAGTCAGTTTGACTGATCGACCTGTAGATTTCAAAATTTTAATCAATAAAAAACAAGGTGCATTTTTAGTTTTTATTATATATAAGACTTCGCCCCACAGAGCTCCGATAGCACGACGGCTAGACCGTTGGACTTCCATGCGAGTGGCCCCAGGTTCGAGTCCCAGTCGAAAAGAAATCCTGCGATGTATTTTATTTTTCTAATTTAAAATTCCTTTTTTTAAAATTCCTTCTTTTGCGAATATTGATTTTTTATGTAGGGATGAAATTTCTGAGTCAATTTAATTATTCTACCTTTAGATTTCAAAGTTTAAATCAATAATAACCAAGGTGCATTTTTAGTTTTTATTATATTTAAGACTCCGGCCGCAGAGCTCAGACAGCCTGAAGGCTTGAGCGTTGGGCTGCCAAGCGAGTGGCCCGAGGTTCGAGTCCCAGTCGGAACGAAAATCTTCATTGTACATTTTTACTTTCTAATTTGAAAATTCTTTTTTTTTCAAATCCTTTTCTTTGCAAATATTGATTATTTATGTAGAGTTCTTAATTCTGAGTCAACTATTTGAACTGTAGATTTCAAGGTTTTAAATAAATAATAACCAAGGTGCATTTTTATTTTTTTATTATATTTAAGACTCCGTGCGACAGAGCTCCGATAGCCCGTTGGCTAGAGAGTTGGGCTGCCAAGCGAGTTGCCCGATGTTGAGTCCATGCCGGAACGAAAATCGTTAATGTATATTTTTACTTCTAATTTGAATATTCTTTTTTTTTTCAATTTCTATTCTTTTGCGAATATTGATTATTTATGTAGGGTTCTTAATTCTGAGTCAACTATTTGACCTGTAGATTTCAAGGTTTTAAGTAAATAATAACCAAGGTGCATTTTTAGTTTTTATTATATTTAAGACTATGGCCGCAGAGCTCAGACAGCCCGAAGGCTTGAGCGTTGGGCTGCCAAGCAAGTGGCCCGAGGATCGAGTCTCTGTCGGAACGAAAATCTTCATTGTACATTTTTAGTTTCTAATTTGAAAATTCTTTTTTTTTTTCAAATCCTTTTCTTTGCAAATATTGATTATTTATGTTTTGATGAAAATTCTGAGTCAACTATTCGACCTGTAGATTTCAAAGTTTTAAATCAATAATAACCAAGGTGCATTTTCCGTTTTTATTATATTTAAGACTCCGTTCGACAGAGCTCCGATAGCCCGATGGCTAGAGAGTTGGGCTGCCAAGCGAGTTGCCCGGGGTTCGAGTCCCAGCCGGAACGAAAATCGTTAATGTATATTTTTACTTCTAATTTGAATATTCTTTTTTTTTTTTCAATTTCTATTCTTTTGCGAATATTGATTATTTATGTAGGGTTCTTAATTCTGAGTCAACTATTTGACCTGTAGATTTCAAGGTTTTAAACAAATAACCAAGGTGCATTTTCAGTTTTTCATTATATTTATGACTCCGGCCACAGAGCTCCGACAGCCCGAAGGCTTGAGCGTTGGGCTGCCAAGCGAGTGGGCCGAGGTTCGAGTCCCAGTCGGAACGAAAATCTTCATTGTACATTTTTACTTTCTAATTTGAAAATTCTTTTTTTTTTCAAATCCTTTTCTTTGCAAATATTGATTATTTATGTTTTGATGAAAATTCTGAGTCAACTATACGACCTGTAGATTTCAAAGTTTTAAATCAATAATAACCAAGGTGCATTTTCAGTTTTTATTATATTTAAGACTCCGGCCGCAGAGCTCAGACAGCCCGAAGGCTTGAGCGTTGGGCTGCCAAGCGAGTGGCCCGAGGTTCGAGGCCCAGTCGGAACGAAAATCTTCATTGTACATTTTTACTTTCTAATTTGAAAATTCTTTTTTTTCAAATCCTTTTCTTTGCAAATATTGATTATTTATGTTTTGATGAAAATTCTGAGTCAACTATTCGACCTGTAGATTTCAAAGTTTTAAATCAATAATAACCAAGGTGCATTTTTTGTTTTTATTATATTTAAGACACCGACCGACAGAGCTCCGATAGCCCGATGGCTAGAGAGTTGGGCTGCCAAGCGCGTTGCCCGAGGTTCGAATCCCAGCCGGAACGTAAATCGTTAATGTATATTTTTACTTCTAATTTGAATATTCTTTTTTTTCAATTTCCTTTCTTTTGCGAATATCGATTATTTATGTAGGGTTCTTAATTCTGAGTCAACTATTTGACCTGTAGATTTCAAGGTTTTAAATAAATAATAACCAAGGTGCATTTTCAGTTTTTCATTACATTTATGACTCCGACCGACAGAGCTCCGATAGCCCGATGGCTAGAGCGTTGGGCTGCCAAGTGAGTGGCCCGAGGTTCGAGTCCCAGTCGGAATGACAATCTTCATTGTACATTTTTACTTTCTAATTTCAAAATTCTTTTTTTTTTCAAATCTTTTCTTTGCAAATATTGATTATTTATGTTTTGATGAAAATTCTGAGTCAACTATTCGACCTGTAGATTTCAAAGTTTTAAATTAATAATAACCAAGGTGCATTTTCAGTTTTTATTATATTTAAGACACCGACCGACAGAGCTCCGATACCCCGATCGCTAGAACGTTGTTCTGCCAAGCGAGTAGCTCGAGGTTCGAGTCCCAGTCGGAACGAAAATCTTCAATGAACCTTTTATTTTCTAATTTGAATATTCTTTTTTTTTCAATTTCCTTTCTTTTGCGAATATTTATTATTTATGTAGGGATAAAAATTCTGAGTCAGTTTGACTGATCGACCTGTAGATTTCAAAATTTTAAATCAATAAAAACCAAGGTGCATTTTTACTTTTTATTATATATAAGACTCCGCCCCATAGAGCTCCGATAGCCCGATGGCTAGACCGTTGGACTTCCATGCGAGTGGCCCCAGGTTCGAGTCCCAGTCGGAAAGAAATCCTTCGATGTATTTTATTTTTCTAATTTAAAATTCCTTTTTTTTAAAATTCCTTCTTTTGCGAATATTGATTTTTTATGTAGGGATGAAATCTCTGAGTCAATTTAATTATTCTACCTTTAGATTTCAAAGTTTAAATCAATAATAACCAAGGTGCATTTTTAGATTTTATTATATTTAAGACTCCGATCACAGAGCTCCGACAGACCGAAGGGATGAGCGAGGGGCTTCCAAGCGAGTGGCCCGAGGTCGAGTCCCAGTCAGAACGAAAGTCTTCAATGTACATTTTATATTCTAATTGGAAAAACTCTTTTTTTTTTTCAATTTCCTTTCTTTTGCGAATATTGATTATTTATGTAGGGTTCTTAATTCTGAGTCAACTATTTGACCTGTAGATATCAAACTTTTAAATCAATAATATCCGAGGTGCATTTTTAGTTTTTATTATATTTAAGACGCCGGCCGCAGAGCTCAGACAGCCCGAAGGCTTGAGCGTTGGACTGCCAAGCGAGTTGCCCGAGGTTCGAGTCCCTGTCGGAACGAAAATCTTCATTGTACATTTTCTAATTTGAAAATTCTTTTTTTTTTCAAATCCTTTTCTTTGCAAATATTGATTATTTATGTTTTGATGAAAATTCTGAGTCAACTATTCGACCTGTAGATTTCAAAGTTTTAAATCAATAATAACCAAGGTGCATTTTTAGTTTTTATTATATTTAGGACTGCGATCGACAAGGCTCCGATAGTCCAATGGCTAGAGCGTTGGGCTTCCAAGCGAGTGGATCGAGGTTCGAGTCCCAGTCGGAACGAAAGTCTTCAATGTACATTTTATATTCTAATTGAAAAAAATCCTTTTTTTTTCAATTTCCTTTCTTTTGCGAATATTGAGTATTTATGTAGGGTTCTTAATTCTGAGTCAACTATTTGACCTGTAGATTTCAAGGTTTTAAATAAATAATAACCAAGGTGCATTTTCAGTTATTCATTATATTTATGACTCCGACCGACAGAGCTCCGATAGCCCGATGGCTAGAGTGTTGGGCTGCCAAGTGAGTGGCCCGAGGTTCGAGTCCCAGTCGGAATGACAATCTTCATTGTACATTTCAAAATTCTTTTTTTTTCAAATCCTTTTCTTTGCAAATGTTGATTATTTATGTTTTGATGAAAATTCTGAGTCAACTATTCGACCTGTAGATTTCAAAGTTTTAAATCAATAATAACCAAGGTGCATTTTCAGTTTTTATTATATTTAAGACACCAACCGACAGAGCTCCGATAGCCCGATGGCTAGAGCGTTGGGCTGCCAAGAGAGTGGCCCGAGGTTCGAGTCCCAGTCGGAATGACAATCTTCATTGTACATTTCAAAATTCTTTTTTTTTCAAATCCTTTTCTTTGCAAATGTTGATTATTTATGTTTTGATGAAAATTCTGAGTCAACTATTCGACCTGTAGATTTCAAAGTTTTAAATCAATAATAACCAAGGTGCATTTTTTGTTTTTATTATATTTAAGACACCGACCGACGGAGCTCCGATAGCCCGATGGCTAAAGCGTTCGGCTTGCAAGCGAGTGGCCAGAGGTTCGAGTCCCAATCGGAATGAAAATCATCACAGTACATTTTTACTTTCTAATTTGATAATTCCTTTTTTTTTTTCTTCATTTCCTTTTCTTTGCAAATATTGATTATTTATGTAGGATTCTTAATTCTGAGTCAACTATTTGACCTGTAGATTTCAAGGTTTTAAATAAATAATAACCAAGGTGCATTTTTAGTTTTTTATTATATTTAAGACTCCGTCCGACAGAGCTCCAATAGGCCGATGGCTAGAGAGTTGGGCTGCCAAGCGCGTTGCCCGAGGTTCGAGTCCCAGTCGGAACGAAAGTTTCATTGTACATTTTTACTTTTTAATTTGAAAATTCTTTTTTTTTTCTTCAATTCCTTTTCTTTGCAAATATTGATTATTTATGTTTTGATTAAAATTCTGAGCCAACTATACGACCTGTAGATTTCAAAGTTTTAAATCAATAATAACCAAGGTGCATTTTCAGTTTTTATTATATTTAAGACTCCGTGCGACAGAGCTCTGATAGCCCGATGGCTAGACCGTTGGACTTCCATGCGAGTGGCCCCAGGTTCGAGTCCCAGTCGAAAAGAAATCCTTCGATGTATTTTATTTTTCTAATTTAAAATTCCTTTTTTTTAAAATTCCTTCTTTTGCGAATATTGATTTTTTATGTAGGGATGAAATTTTTGAGTCAATTTAATTATTCTACCTTTAGATTTCAAAGTTTAAATCAATAATAACCAAGGTGCATTTTTAGTTTTTATTATATTTAAGACTCCGATCACAGAGCTCCGACAGCCCGAAGGCTTGAGCGATGGGCTTCCAAGCGAGTGGCCCGAGGTCGAGTCCCAGTCGGAACGAAAGTCTTCAATGTACATTTTATATTCTAATTGAAAAAACTCTTTTTTTTTTCAATTTCCTTTTTTTTGCGAATATTGATTATTTTTGTAGGGTTCTTAATTCTGAGTCAACTATTTGACCTGTAGATATCAAACTTTTAAATCAATAATAACCAAGGTGCATTTTCAGTTTTTATTATATTTAAGACTCCGTGCGACAGAGCTCTGATAGCCCGATGGCTAGAGAGTTGGGCTGCCAAGCGAGTTGCCCTAGGTTCGAGTCCCAGCCGGAACGAAAATCGTTAATGTATATTTTTACTTCTAATTTGAATGTTCTTTTTTTTTCAATTTCCTTTCTTTTGCGAATATTTATTATTTATGTAGGGATAAAAATTCTGAGTCAGTTTGACTGATCGACCTGTAGATTTCAAAATTTTAATCAATAAAAAACAAGGTGCATTTTTAGTTTTTATTATATATAAGACTTCGCCCCACAGAGCTCCGATAGCACGACGGCTAGACCGTTGGACTTCCATGCGAGTGGCCCCAGGTTCGAGTCCCAGTCGAAAAGAAATCCTGCGATGTATTTTATTTTTCTAATTTAAAATTCCTTTTTTTAAAATTCCTTCTTTTGCGAATATTGATTTTTTATGTAGGGATGAAATTTCTGAGTCAATTTAATTATTCTACCTTTAGATTTCAAAGTTTAAATCAATAATAACCAAGGTGCATTTTTAGTTTTTATTATATTTAAGACTCCGGCCGCAGAGCTCAGACAGCCTGAAGGCTTGAGCGTTGGGCTGCCAAGCGAGTGGCCCGAGGTTCGAGTCCCAGTCGGAACGAAAATCTTCATTGTACATTTTTACTTTCTAATTTGAAAATTCCTTTTTTTTCAAATCCTTTTCTTTGCAAATATTGATTATTTATGTAGAGTTCTTAATTCTGAGTCAACTATTTGAACTGTAGATTTCAAGGTTTTAAATAAATAATAACCAAGGTGCATTTTTAGTTTTTTATTATATTTAAGACTCCGTCCGACAGAGCTCCAATAGGCCGATGGCTAGAGAGTTGGGCTGCCAAGCGCGTTGCCCGAGGTTCGAGTCCCAGTCGGAACGAAAGTTTCATTGTACATTTTTACTTTTTAATTTGAAAATTCTTTTTTTTTTCTTCAATTCCTTTTCTTTGCAAATATTGATTATTTATGTTTTGATTAAAATTCTGAGCCAACTATACGACCTGTAGATTTCAAAGTTTTAAATCAATAATAACCAAGGTGCATTTTCAGTTTTTATTATATTTAAGACTCCGTGCGACAGAGCTCTGATAGCCCGATGGCTAGACCGTTGGACTTCCATGCGAGTGGCCCCAGGTTCGAGTCCCAGTCGAAAAGAAATCCTTCGATGTATTTTATTTTTCTAATTTAAAATTCCTTTTTTTTAAAATTCCTTCTTTTGCGAATATTGATTTTTTATGTAGGGATGAAATTTTTGAGTCAATTTAATTATTCTACCTTTAGATTTCAAAGTTTAAATCAATAATAACCAAGGTGCATTTTTAGTTTTTATTATATTTAAGACTCCGATCACAGAGCTCCGACAGCCCGAAGGCTTGAGCGATGGGCTTCCAAGCGAGTGGCCCGAGGTCGAGTCCCAGTCGGAACGAAAGTCTTCAATGTACATTTTATATTCTAATTGAAAAAACTCTTTTTTTTTTCAATTTCCTTTTTTTTGCGAATATTGATTATTTTTGTAGGGTTCTTAATTCTGAGTCAACTATTTGACCTGTAGATATCAAACTTTTAAATCAATAATAACCAAGGTGCATTTTCAGTTTTTATTATATTTAAGACTCCGTGCGACAGAGCTCTGATAGCCCGATGGCTAGAGAGTTGGGCTGCCAAGCGAGTTGCCCTAGGTTCGAGTCCCAGCCGGAACGAAAATCGTTAATGTATATTTTTACTTCTAATTTGAATGTTCTTTTTTTTTCAATTTCCTTTCTTTTGCGAATATTTATTATTTATGTAGGGATAAAAATTCTGAGTCAGTTTGACTGATCGACCTGTAGATTTCAAAATTTTAATCAATAAAAAACAAGGTGCATTTTTAGTTTTTATTATATATAAGACTTCGCCCCACAGAGCTCCGATAGCACGACGGCTAGACCGTTGGACTTCCATGCGAGTGGCCCCAGGTTCGAGTCCCAGTCGAAAAGAAATCCTGCGATGTATTTTATTTTTCTAATTTAAAATTCCTTTTTTTAAAATTCCTTCTTTTGCGAATATTGATTTTTTATGTAGGGATGAAATTTCTGAGTCAATTTAATTATTCTACCTTTAGATTTCAAAGTTTAAATCAATAATAACCAAGGTGCATTTTTAGTTTTTATTATATTTAAGACTCCGGCCGCAGAGCTCAGACAGCCTGAAGGCTTGAGCGTTGGGCTGCCAAGCGAGTGGCCCGAGGTTCGAGTCCCAGTCGGAACGAAAATCTTCATTGTACATTTTTACTTTCTAATTTGAAAATTCCTTTTTTTTCAAATCCTTTTCTTTGCAAATATTGATTATTTATGTAGAGTTCTTAATTCTGAGTCAACTATTTGAACTGTAGATTTCAAGGTTTTAAATAAATAATAACCAAGGTGCATTTTTATTTTTTTATTATATTTAAGACTCCGTGCGACAGAGCTCCGATAGCCCGTTGGCTAGAGAGTTGGGCTGCCAAGCGAGTTGCCCGATGTTGAGTCCATGCCGGAACGAAAATCGTTAATGTATATTTTTACTTCTAATTTGAATATTCTTTTTTTTTTCAATTTCTATTCTTTTGCGAATATTGATTATTTATGTAGGGTTCTTAATTCTGAGTCAACTATTTGACCTGTAGATTTCAAGGTTTTAAGTAAATAATAACCAAGGTGCATTTTTAGTTTTTATTATATTTAAGACTATGGCCGCAGAGCTCAGACAGCCCGAAGGCTTGAGCGTTGGGCTGCCAAGCAAGTGGCCCGAGGATCGAGTCTCTGTCGGAACGAAAATCTTCATTGTACATTTTTAGTTTCTAATTTGAAAATTCTTTTTTTTTTCAAATCCTTTTCTTTGCAAATATTGATTATTTATGTTTTGATGAAAATTCTGAGTCAACTATTCGACCTGTAGATTTCAAAGTTTTAAATCAATAATAACCAAGGTGCATTTTCCGTTTTTATTATATTTAAGACTCCGTGCGACAGAGCTCCGATAGCCCGATGGCTAGAGAGTTGGGCTGCCAAGCGAGTTGCCCGGGGTTCGAGTCCCAGCCGGAACGAAAATCGTTAATGTATATTTTTACTTCTAATTTGAATATTCTTTTTTTTTTTTCAATTTCTATTCTTTTGCGAATATTGATTATTTATGTAGGGTTCTTAATTCTGAGTCAACTATTTGACCTGTAGATTTCAAGGTTTTAAACAAATAACCAAGGTGCATTTTCAGTTTTTCATTATATTTATGACTCCGGCCACAGAGCTCCGACAGCCCGAAGGCTTGAGCGTTGGGCTGCCAAGCGAGTGGCCCGAGGTTCGAGTCCCAGTCGGAACAAAAATCTTCATTGTACATTTTTACTTTCTAATTTGAAAATTCTTTTTTTTTTCAAATCCTTTTCTTTGCAAATATTGATTATTTATGTTTTGATGAAAATTCTGAGTCAACTATTCGACCTGTAGATTTCAAAGTTTTAAATCAATAATAACCAAGGTGCATTTTTAGTTTTTATTATATATAAGACTTCGCCCCACAGGGCTCCGATAGCCTGATGGCTAGACCGTTGAACTTCCATGCGAGTGGCCCCAGGTTCGAGTCCCAGTCGGAAAGAAATCCTTCGATGTATTTTATTTTTCTAATTTAAAATTCCTTTTTTTTAATTCTTTCTTTTGCGAATATTGATTTTTTATGTAGGGATGAAATTTCTAAGTCAATTTAATTATTCTACCTTTAGATTTCAAAGTTTAAATCAATAATAACCAAGGTGCATTTTTAGTTTTTATTATATTTAAGATACCGACCGACAGAGCTCCGATAGCCCGATGGCTAGAGCGTTCGTCTTCCAAGAGAGTGGCCCGAGGTTCGAGTCCCAATCGGAATGAAAATCATCATAGTACATTTTTACTTTCCAATTTGAAAATTCTTTTTTTTCTTCAATTCCTTTCTTTGCAAATATTGATTATTTATGTAGATTACTTAATTCTGAGTCAACTATTTGACCTGTAGATTTCAAGGTTTTCAATAAATAATAACCAAGGTGCATTTTTAGTTTTTTATTATATTTAAGACTCCGTCCGACAGAGCTCCGATAGCCCGATAACTAGAGAGGTGGGCTGCCAAGCGAGTTACCCTAGGTTCGAGTCCCAGCCGGAACGAAAATCGTTAATGTATATTTTTACTTCTAATTTGATTTTTTTTTTTTTTTCAATTTCCTTTCTTTTGCGCATATTTATTATTTATGTAGGAATAAAATTTCTGAGTCAGTTTGACTGATCGACCTGTAGATTTCAAAATTTTAGATCAATAAAAAACAAGGTGCATTTTTAGTTTTTATTATATATAAGACTTCGCCACTCAGAGCTCCGATAGCACGACGGCTAGACCGTTGGACTTCCATGCGAGTGGCCCCAGGTTCGAGTCCCAGTCGAAAGAAATCCTTCGATGTATTTTATTTTTCTAATTTAAAATTCCTTTTTTTTAAATTCCTTCTTTTGCGAATATTGATTTTTTATGTAGGGATGAAATTTCTGAGTCAATTTAATTATTCTACCTTTAGATTTCAAAGTTTAAATCAATAATAACCAAGGTGCATTTTTAGTTTTTATTATATTTAAGACTCCGATCACAGAGCTCCGACAGCCCGAAGGCTTGAGCGATGGGCTTCCAAGCGAGTGGCCCGAGGTCGAGTCCCAGTAGAACGAAAGTCTTCAATGTACATTTTATATTCTAATTGAAAAAACTCTTTTTTTTTTCAATTTCCTTTTTTTTGCGAATATTGATTATTTTTGTAGGGTTCTTAATTCTGAGTCAACTATTTGACCTGTAGATATCAAACTTTTAAATCAATAATATCCAAGGTGCATTTTTAGTTTTTATTATATTTAAGACTCCGGCCGCAGAGCTCAGACAGCCTGAAGGCTTGAGCGTTGGGCTGCCAAGCGAGTGGCCCGAGGTTCGAGTCCCAGTCGGAACGAAAATCTTCATTGTACATTTTTACTTTCTAATTTGAAAATTCTTTTTTTTTTTTCAAATCCTTTTCTTTGCAAATATTGATTATTTATGTTTTGATGAAAATTCTGAGTCAACTATTCGACCTGTAGATTTCAAAGTTTTAAATCAATAATAACCAAGGTGCATTTTTAGTTTTTATTATATTTAAGACACCGACCGACAGAACTCCGATAGCCCGATGGCTAGAGCGTTCGGCTTCCAAGCGAGTGGCCCGAGGTTCGAGTCCCAGCCGGAACGAAAATCGTTAATGTATATTTTTACTTCTAATTTGAATATTCTTTTTTTTTTCAATTTCTTTTCTTTTGCGAATATTGATTATTTATGTAGGGTTCTTAATTCTGAGTAAACTATTTGACCTGTAGATTTCAAGGTTTTAAATAAATAATAACCAAGGTGCATTTTTAGTTTTTCTTATATTTAAGACTATGGCCGCAGAGCTCAGAGAGCCCGAAGGCTTGAGCGTTGGGCTGCTAAGCAAGTGGCCCGAGGGTCGAGTCTCTGTCGGAACGAAAATCTTCATTGTACATTTTTTACTTTCTAATTTGAAAATTCTTTTTTTTTCAAATCCTTTTCTTTGCAAATATTGATTATTTATGTTTTGATGAAAATTCTGAGTCAACTATTCGACCTGTAGATTTCAAAGTTTTAAATCAATAATAACCAAGGTACATTTTTAGTTTTTATTATATTTAAGACTTCGGTCACAGAGCTCCGATAGTCCAATGGCTAGAGCGTTGGGCTGCCAAGCGAGTTGCCCGAGGTTCGAGTCCCAGCCGGAACGAAAATCGTTAATGTATATTTTTACTTCTAATTTGAATATTCTTTTTTTTCAATTTCCTTTCTTTTGCGAATATTTATTATTTATGTAGGGATAAAAATTCTGAGTCAGTTTGACTGATCGACCTGTAGATTTCAAAATTTTAAATCAATAAAAAACAAGGTGCATTTTTAGTTTTTATTATATATAAGACTTCGCCACACAGAGCTCCGATAGCACGACGGCTAGACCGTTGGACTTCCATGCGAGTGGCCCCAGGTTCGAGTCCCAGTCGAAAAGAAATCCTTCGATGTATTTTATTTTTCTAATTTAAAATTCCTTTTTTTTAAATTCCTTCTTTTGCGAATATTGATTTTTTATGTAGGGATGAAATTTCTGAGTCAATTTAATTATTCTACCTTTAGATTTCAAAGTTTAAATCAATAATAACCAAGGTGCATTTTTAGTTTTTATTATATTTAAGACTCCGATCACAGAGCTCCGACAGCCCGAAGGCTTGAGCGTTGGTCTGCCATGCGAGTTGCCCGAGGTTCGAGTCCCTGTCGGAACGAAAATCTTCATTGTACATTTTTACTTTCTAATTTGAAAATTCTTTTTTTTTCAAATCCTTTTCTTTGCAAATATTGATTATTTATGTTTTGATGAAAATTCTCAGTCAACTATTCGACCTGTAGATTTCAAAGTTTTAAATCAATAATAACCAAGGTGCATTTTCAGTTTTTATCATATTTAAGACACCGACCGACAGAGCTCCGATAGCCCGATGGCTAAAGAGTTGGGCTGCCAAGCGTGTTGCCCGAGGTTCGAGTCCCAGCCGGAACGAAAATCGTTAATGTATATTTTTACTTCTAATTTGAATATTCTTTTTTTTCAATTTCCTTTCTTTTGCGAATATTTATTATTTATGTAGGGATAAAAATTCTGAGTCAGTTTGACTGATCGACCTGTAGATTTCAAAATTTTAGATCAATAAAAAACAAGGTGCATTTTTAGTTTTTATTATATATAAGACTTCGCCACTCAGAGCTCCGATAGCACGACGGCTAGACCGTTGGACTTCCATGCGAGTGGCCCCAGGTTCGAGTCCCAGTCGAAAGAAATCCTTCGATGTATTTTATTTTTCTAATTTAAAATTCCTTTTTTTTAAATTCCTTCTTTTGCGAATATTGATTTTTTATGTAGGGATGAAATTTCTGAGTCAATTTAATTATTCTACCTTTAGATTTCAAAGTTTAAATCAATAATAACCAAGGTGCATTTTTAGTTTTTATTATATTTAAGACTCCGATCACAGAGCTCCGACAGCCCGAAGGCTTGAGCGATGGGCTTCCAAGCGAGTGGCCCGAGGGCGAGTCCCAGTAGAACGAAAGTCTTCAATGTACATTTTATATTCTAATTGAAAAAACTCTTTTTTTTTTCAATTTCCTTTTTTTGCGAATATTGATTATTTTTGTAGGGTTCTTAATTCTGAGTCAACTATTTGACCTGTAGATATCAAACTTTTAAATCAATAATATCCAAGGTGCATTTTTAGTTTTTATTATATTTAAGACTCCGGCCGCAGAGCTCAGACAGCCTGAAGGCTTGAGCGTTGGGCTGCCAAGCGAGTGGCCCGAGGTTCGAGTCCCAGTCGGAACGAAAATCTTCATTGTACATTTTTACTTTCTAATTTGAAAATTCTTTTTTTTTTCAAATCCTTTTCTTTGCAAATATTGATTATTTATGTTTTGATGAAAATTCTGAGTCAACTATTCGACCTGTAGATTTCAAAGTTTTAAATCAATAATAACCAAGGTGCATTTTTAGTTTTTATTATATTTAAGACACCGACCGACAGAACTCCGATAGCCCGTTGGCTAGAGCGTTCGGCTTCCAAGCGAGTGGCCCGAGGTTCGAGTCCCAATCGGAATGAAAATCATCATAGTACATTTTTACTTTCTAATTTGAAAATTCTTTTTTTTTTCTTCAATTCCTTTTCTTTGCAAATATTGATTATTTATGTAGAGTTCTTAATTCTGAGTCAACTATTTGACCTGTAGATTTCAAGGTTTTAAATAAATAATAACCAAGGTGCATTTTTAGTTTTTTATTATATTTAAGACTCCGTCCGACAGAGCTCCGATAGCCCGTTGGCTAGAGAGTTGGGCTGCCAAGCGAGTTGCCCGAGGTTCGAGTCCCAGCCGGAACGAAAATCGTTAATGTATATTTTTACTTCTAATTTGAATATTCTTTTTTTTTTTCAATTTCTTTTCTTTTGCGAATATTGATTATTTATGTAGGGTTCTTAATTCTGAGTAAACTATTTGACCTGTAGATTTCAAGGTTTTAAATAAATAATAACCAAGGTGCATTTTTAGTTTTTCTTATATTTAAGACTATGGCCGCAGAGCTCAGAGAGCCCGAAGGCTTGAGCGTTGGGCTGCTAAGCAAGTGGCCCGAGGGTCGAGTCTCTGTCGGAACGAAAATCTTCATTGTACATTTTTTACTTTCTAATTTGAAAATTCTTTTTTTTTCAAATCCTTTTCTTTGCAAATATTGATTATTTATGTTTTGATGAAAATTCTGAGTCAACTATTCGACCTGTAGATTTCAAAGTTTTAAATCAATAATAACCAAGGTACATTTTTAGTTTTTATTATATTTAAGACTTCGGTCACAGAGCTCCGATAGTCCAATGGCTAGAGCGTTGGGCTGCCAAGCGAGTTGCCCGAGGTTCGAGTCCCAGCCGGAACGAAAATCGTTAATGTATATTTTTACTTCTAATTTGAATATTCTTTTTTTTCAATTTCCTTTCTTTTGCGAATATTTATTATTTATGTAGGGATAAAAATTCTGAGTCAGTTTGACTGATCGACCTGTAGATTTCAAAATTTTAAATCAATAAAAAACAAGGTGCATTTTTAGTTTTTATTATATATAAGACTTCGCCACACAGAGCTCCGATAGCACGACGGCTAGACCGTTGGACTTCCATGCGAGTGGCCCCAGGTTCGAGTCCCAGTCGAAAAGAAATCCTTCGATGTATTTTATTTTTCTAATTTAAAATTCCTTTTTTTTAAATTCCTTCTTTTGCGAATATTGATTTTTTATGTAGGGATGAAATTTCTGAGTCAATTTAATTATTCTACCTTTAGATTTCAAAGTTTAAATCAATAATAACCAAGGTGCATTTTTAGTTTTTATTATATTTAAGACTCCGATCACAGAGCTCCGACAGCCCGAAGGCTTGAGCGTTGGTCTGCCAAGCGAGTTGCCCGAGGTTCGAGTCCCTGTCGGAACGAAAATCTTCATTGTACATTTTTACTTTCTAATTTGAAAATTCTTTTTTTTTCAAATCCTTTTCTTTGCAAATATTGATTATTTATGTTTTGATGAAAATTCTCAGTCAACTATTCGACCTGTAGATTTCAAAGTTTTAAATCAATAATAACCAAGGTGCATTTTCAGTTTTTATCATATTTAAGACACCGACCGACAGAGCTCCGATAGCCCGATGGCTAAAGAGTTGGGCTGCCAAGCGTGTTGCCCGAGGTTCGAGTCCCAGCCGGAACGAAAATCGTTAATGTATATTTTTACTTCTAATTTGAATATTCTTTTTTTTCAATTTCCTTTCTTTTGCGAATATTTATTATTTATGTAGGGATAAAAATTCTGAGTCAGTTTGACTGATCGACCTGTAGATTTCAAAATTTTAGATCAATAAAAAACAAGGTGCATTTTTAGTTTTTATTATATATAAGACTTCGCCACTCAGAGCTCCGATAGCACGACGGCTAGACCGTTGGACTTCCATGCGAGTGGCCCCAGGTTCGAGTCCCAGTCGAAAGAAATCCTTCGATGTATTTTATTTTTCTAATTTAAAATTCCTTTTTTTTAAATTCCTTCTTTTGCGAATATTGATTTTTTATGTAGGGATGAAATTTCTGAGTCAATTTAATTATTCTACCTTTAGATTTCAAAGTTTAAATCAATAATAACCAAGGTGCATTTTTAGTTTTTATTATATTTAAGACTCCGATCACAGAGCTCCGACAGCCCGAAGGCTTGAGCGATGGGCTTCCAAGCGAGTGGCCCGAGGTCGAGTCCCAGTAGAACGAAAGTCTTCAATGTACATTTTATATTCTAATTGAAAAAACTCTTTTTTTTTTCAATTTCCTTTTTTTGCGAATATTGATTATTTTTGTAGGGTTCTTAATTCTGAGTCAACTATTTGACCTGTAGATATCAAACTTTTAAATCAATAATATCCAAGGTGCATTTTTAGTTTTTATTATATTTAAGACTCCGGCCGCAGAGCTCAGACAGCCTGAAGGCTTGAGCGTTGGGCTGCCAAGCGAGTGGCCCGAGGTTCGAGTCCCAGTCGGAACGAAAATCTTCATTGTACATTTTTACTTTCTAATTTGAAAATTCTTTTTTTTTTCAAATCCTTTTCTTTGCAAATATTGATTATTTATGTTTTGATGAAAATTCTGAGTCAACTATTCGACCTGTAGATTTCAAAGTTTTAAATCAATAATAACCAAGGTGCATTTTTAGTTTTTATTATATTTAAGACACCGACCGACAGAACTCCGATAGCCCGATGGCTAGAGCGTTCGGCTTCCAAGCGAGTGGCCCGAGGTTCGAGTCCCAATCGGAATGAAAATCATCATAGTACATTTTTACTTTCTAATTTGAAAATTCTTTTTTTTTTCTTCAATTCCTTTTCTTTGCAAATATTGATTATTTATGTAGAGTTCTTAATTCTGAGTCAACTATTTGACCTGTAGATTTCAAGGTTTTAAATAAATAATAACCAAGGTGCATTTTTAGTTTTTTATTATATTTAAGACTCCGTTCGACAGAGCTCCGATAGCCCGTTGGCTAGAGAGTTGGGCTGCCAAGCGAGTTGCCCGAGGTTCGAGTCCCAGCCGGAACGAAAATCGTTAATGTATATTTTTACTTCTAATTTGAATATTCTTTTTTTTTTTCAATTTCTTTTCTTTTGCGAATATTGATTATTTATGTAGGGTTCTTAATTCTGAGTAAACTATTTGACCTGTAGATTTCAAGGTTTTAAATAAATAATAACCAAGGTGCATTTTTAGTTTTTCTTATATTTAAGACTATGGCCGCAGAGCTCAGAGAGCCCGAAGGCTTGAGCGTTGGGCTGCTAAGCAAGTGGCCCGAGGGTCGAGTCTCTGTCGGAACGAAAATCTTCATTGTACATTTTTTACTTTCTAATTTGAAAATTCTTTTTTTTTCAAATCCTTTTCTTTGCAAATATTGATTATTTATGTTTTGATGAAAATTCTGAGTCAACTATTCGACCTGTAGATTTCAAAGTTTTAAATCAATAATAACCAAGGTACATTTTTAGTTTTTATTATATTTAAGACTTCGGTCACAGAGCTCCGATAGTCCAATGGCTAGAGCGTTGGGCTGCCAAGCGAGTTGCCCGAGGTTCGAGTCCCAGCCGGAACGAAAATCGTTAATGTATATTTTTACTTCTAATTTGAATATTCTTTTTTTTCAATTTCCTTTCTTTTGCGAATATTTATTATTTATGTAGGGATAAAAATTCTGAGTCAGTTTGACTGATCGACCTGTAGATTTCAAAATTTTAAATCAATAAAAAACAAGGTGCATTTTTAGTTTTTATTATATATAAGACTTCGCCACACAGAGCTCCGATAGCACGACGGCTAGACTGTTGGACTTCCATGCGAGTGGCCCCAGGTTCGAGTCCCAGTCGAAAAGAAATCCTTCGATGTATTTTATTTTTCTAATTTAAAATTCCTTTTTTTTAAATTCCTTCTTTTGCGAATATTGATTTTTTATGTAGGGATGAAATTTCTGAGTCAATTTAATTATTCTACCTTTAGATTTCAAAGTTTAAATCAATAATAACCAAGGTGCATTTTTAGTTTTTATTATATTTAAGACTCCGATCACAGAGCTCCGACAGCCCGAAGGCTTGAGCGTTGGTCTGCCAAGCGAGTTGCCCGATGTTCGAGTCCCTGTCGGAACGAAAATCTTCATTGTACATTTTTACTTTCTAATTTGAAAATTCTTTTTTTTTTCAAATCCTTTTCTTTGCAAATATTGATTATTTATGTTTTGATGAAAATTCTCAGTCAACTATTCGACCTGTAGATTTCAAAGTTTTAAATCAATAATAACCAAGGTGCATTTTCAGTTTTTATCATATTTAAGACACCGACCGACAGAGCTCCGATAGCCCGATGGCTAAAGAGTTGGGCTGCCAAGCGTGTTGCCCGAGGTTCGAGTCCCAGCCGGAACGAAAATCGTTAATGTATATTTTTACTTCTAATTTGAATATTCTTTTTTTTCAATTTCCTTTCTTTTGCGAATATTTATTATTTATGTAGGGATAAAAATTCTGAGTCAGTTTGACTGATCGACCTGTAGATTTCAAAATTTTAAATCAATAAAAACCAAGGTGCATTTTTAGTTTTTATTATATTTAAGACACCGACGGACAGAGCTCCGATAGCCCGATGGCTAGAGCGTTCGTCTTCCAGGCGAGTGGCCCGAGGTTCGAGTCCCAATCGGAATGAAAATCATCATAGTACATTTTTACTTTCTAATTTGAAAATTCTTTTTTTTTCTTCAATTCCTTTTCTTTGCAAATATTGATTATTTATGTAGGGTTCTTAATTCTGAGTCAACTATTTGTACGTAGATTTCAAGGTTTTAAATAAATAATAACCAAGGTGCATTTTTAGTTTTTTATTACATTTAAGACTCCGTCCGACAGAGCTCTGACAGCCCGAAGGCTTGAGCGATGGGCTTCCAAGCGAGTGGTTTGAGGTCGAGTCCCAGTCAGATAGAAAGTCTTCAATGTACATTTTATTTTCTAATCGAAAAACTCTTTTTTTTTAACTCCTTTTCTTTTGCGAATATTGATTATTTTTGTAGGGTTCTTAATTCTGAGTCAACTATTTGACCTGTAGATATCAAACTTTTAAATCAATAATATCCAATGTGCATTTTTAGTTTTTATTATATTTAAGACTCCGGCCACAGAGCTCCGACAGCCCGAAGGCTTGAGCGTTGGGCTGCCAAGCGAGTGGCCCGAGGTTCGAGTCCCAGTCGGAACGAAAATCTTCATTGTACATTTTTACTTTCTAATTTGAAAATTCTTTTTTTTTCAAATCCTTTTCTTTGCAAATATTGATTATTTATGTTTTGATGAAAATTCTGAGTCAACTATTCGACCTGTAGATTTCAAAGTTTTAAATCAATGATAACCAAGGTGCATTTTTAGTTTTTATTATATATAAGACTTCGCCCCACAGAGCTCCGATAGCCCGATGGCTAGACCGTTGAACTTCCATGCGAGTGGCCCCAGGTTCGAGTCCCAGTCGGAAAGAAATCCTTCGATGTATTTTATTTTTCTAATTTAAAATTCCTTTTTTTTAATTCTTTCTTTTGCGAATATTGATTTTTTATGTAGGGATGAAATTTCTAAGTCAATTTAATTATTCTACCTTTAGATTTCAAAGTTTAAATCAATAATAACCAAGGTGCATTTTTAGTTTTTATTATATTTAAGACACCGAGCGACAGAGCTCCGATAGCCCGATGGCTAGAGCGTTCGTCTTCCAAGAGAGTGGCCCGAGGTTCGAGTCCCAATCGGAATGAAACTCATCATAGTACATTTTTACTTTCTAATTTGAAAATTCTTTTTTTTCTTCAATTCCTTTTCTTTGCAAATATTGATTATTTATGTAGATTACTTAATTCTGAGTCAACTATTTGACCTGTAGATTTCAAGGTTTTCAATAAATAATAACCAAGGTGCATTTTTAGTTTTTTATTATATTTATGACTCCGACCGACAGAGCTCCGATAGCCCGATGGCTAGAGCGTTCGGCTTCCAAGCGAGTGGCCCGAGGTTCGAGTCCCAGCCGGAACGAAAATCGTTAATGTATATTTTTACTTCTAATTTGAATATTCTTTTTTTTTTCAATTTCTTTTCTTTTGCGAATATTGATTATTTATGTAGGGTTCTTAATTCTGAGTAAACTATTTGACCTGTAGATTTCAAGGTTTTAAATAAATAATAACCAAGGTGCATTTTTAGTTTTTCTTATATTTAAGACTATGGCCGCAGAGCTCAGAGAGCCCGAAGGCTTGAGCGTTGGGCTGCTAAGCAAGTGGCCCGAGGGTCGAGTCTCTGTCGGAACGAAAATCTTCATTGTACATTTTTTACTTTCTAATTTGAAAATTCTTTTTTTTTTCAAATCCTTTTCTTTGCAAATATTGATTATTTATGTTTTGATGAAAATTCTGAGTCAACTATTCGACCTGTAGATTTCAAAGTTTTAAATCAATAATAACCAAGGTACATTTTTAGTTTTTATTATATTTAAGACTTCGGTCACAGAGCTCCGATAGTCCAATGGCTAGAGCGTTGGGCTGCCAAGCGAGTTGCCCGAGGTTCGAGTCCCAGCCGGAACGAAAATCGTTAATGTATATTTTTACTTCTAATTTGAATATTCTTTTTTTTCAATTTCCTTTCTTTTGCGAATATTTATTATTTATGTAGGGATAAAAATTCTGAGTCAGTTTGACTGATCGACCTGTAGATTTCAAAATTTTAAATCAATAAAAAACAAAGTGCATTTTTAGTTTTTATTATATATAAGACTTCGCCACACAGAGCTCCGATAGCACGACGGCTAGACCGTTGGACTTCCATGCGAGTGGCCCCAGGTTCGAGTCCCAGTCGAAAAGAAATCCTTCGATGTATTTTATTTTTCTAATTTAAAATTCCTTTTTTTTAAATTCCTTCTTTTGCGAATATTGATTTTTTATGTAGGGATGAAATTTCTGAGTCAATTTAATTATTCTACCTTTAGATTTCAAAGTTTAAATCAATAATAACCAAGGTGCATTTTTAGTTTTTATTATATTTAAGACTCCGATCACAGAGCTCCGACAGCCCGAAGGCTTGAGCGTTGGTCTGCCAAGCGAGTTGCCCGAGGTTCGAGTCCCTGTCGGAACGAAAATCTTCATTGTACATTTTTACTTTCTAATTTGAAAATTCTTTTTTTTTCAAATCCTTTTCTTTGCAAATATTGATTATTTATGTTTTGATGAAAATTCTCAGTCAACTATTCGACCTGTAGATTTCAAAGTTTTAAATCAATAATAACCAAGGTGCATTTTCAGTTTTTATCATATTTAAGACACCGACCGACAGAGCTCCGATAGCCCGATGGCTAAAGAGTTGGGCTGCCAAGCGTGTTGCCCGAGGTTCGAGTCCCAGCCGGAACGAAAATCGTTAATGTATATTTTTACTTCTAATTTGAATATTCTTTTTTTTCAATTTCCTTTCTTTTGCGAATATTTATTATTTATGTAGGGATAAAAATTCTGAGTCAGTTTGACTGATCGACCTGTAGATTTCAAAATTTTAGATCAATAAAAAACAAGGTGCATTTTTAGTTTTTATTATATATAAGACTTCGCCACTCAGAGCTCCGATAGCACGACGGCTAGACCGTTGGACTTCCATGCGAGTGGCCCCAGGTTCGAGTCCCAGTCGAAAGAAATCCTTCGATGTATTTTATTTTTCTAATTTAAAATTCCTTTTTTTTAAATTCCTTCTTTTGCGAATATTGATTTTTTATGTAGGGATGAAATTTCTGAGTCAATTTAATTATTCTACCTTTAGATTTCAAAGTTTAAATCAATAATAACCAAGGTGCATTTTTAGTTTTTATTATATTTAAGACTCCGATCACAGAGCTCCGACAGCCCGAAGGCTTGAGCGATGGGCTTCCAAGCGAGTGGCCCGAGGGCGAGTCCCAGTAGAACGAAAGTCTTCAATGTACATTTTATATTCTAATTGAAAAAACTCTTTTTTTTTTCAATTTCCTTTTTTTGCGAATATTGATTATTTTTGTAGGGTTCTTAATTCTGAGTCAACTATTTGACCTGTAGATATCAAACTTTTAAATCAATAATATCCAAGGTGCATTTTTAGTTTTTATTATATTTAAGACTCCGGCCGCAGAGCTCAGACAGCCTGAAGGCTTGAGCGTTGGGCTGCCAAGCGAGTGGCCCGAGGTTCGAGTCCCAGTCGGAACGAAAATCTTCATTGTACATTTTTACTTTCTAATTTGAAAATTCTTTTTTTTTTCAAATCCTTTTCTTTGCAAATATTGATTATTTATGTTTTGATGAAAATTCTGAGTCAACTATTCGACCTGTAGATTTCAAAGTTTTAAATCAATAATAACCAAGGTGCATTTTTAGTTTTTATTATATTTAAGACACCGACCGACAGAACTCCGATAGCCCGTTGGCTAGAGCGTTCGGCTTCCAAGCGAGTGGCCCGAGGTTCGAGTCCCAATCGGAATGAAAATCATCATAGTACATTTTTACTTTCTAATTTGAAAATTCTTTTTTTTTTCTTCAATTCCTTTTCTTTGCAAATATTGATTATTTATGTAGAGTTCTTAATTCTGAGTCAACTATTTGACCTGTAGATTTCAAGGTTTTAAATAAATAATAACCAAGGTGCATTTTTAGTTTTTTATTATATTTAAGACTCCGTCCGACAGAGCTCCGATAGCCCGTTGGCTAGAGAGTTGGGCTGCCAAGCGAGTTGCCCGAGGTTCGAGTCCCAGCCGGAACGAAAATCGTTAATGTATATTTTTACTTCTAATTTGAATATTCTTTTTTTTTTTCAATTTCTTTTCTTTTGCGAATATTGATTATTTATGTAGGGTTCTTAATTCTGAGTAAACTATTTGACCTGTAGATTTCAAGGTTTTAAATAAATAATAACCAAGGTGCATTTTTAGTTTTTCTTATATTTAAGACTATGGCCGCAGAGCTCAGAGAGCCCGAAGGCTTGAGCGTTGGGCTGCTAAGCAAGTGGCCCGAGGGTCGAGTCTCTGTCGGAACGAAAATCTTCATTGTACATTTTTTACTTTCTAATTTGAAAATTCTTTTTTTTTCAAATCCTTTTCTTTGCAAATATTGATTATTTATGTTTTGATGAAAATTCTGAGTCAACTATTCGACCTGTAGATTTCAAAGTTTTAAATCAATAATAACCAAGGTACATTTTTAGTTTTTATTATATTTAAGACTTCGGTCACAGAGCTCCGATAGTCCAATGGCTAGAGCGTTGGGCTGCCAAGCGAGTTGCCCGAGGTTCGAGTCCCAGCCGGAACGAAAATCGTTAATGTATATTTTTACTTCTAATTTGAATATTCTTTTTTTTCAATTTCCTTTCTTTTGCGAATATTTATTATTTATGTAGGGATAAAAATTCTGAGTCAGTTTGACTGATCGACCTGTAGATTTCAAAATTTTAAATCAATAAAAAACAAGGTGCATTTTTAGTTTTTATTATATATAAGACTTCGCCACACAGAGCTCCGATAGCACGACGGCTAGACCGTTGGACTTCCATGCGAGTGGCCCCAGGTTCGAGTCCCAGTCGAAAAGAAATCCTTCGATGTATTTTATTTTTCTAATTTAAAATTCCTTTTTTTTAAATTCCTTCTTTTGCGAATATTGATTTTTTATGTAGGGATGAAATTTCTGAGTCAATTTAATTATTCTACCTTTAGATTTCAAAGTTTAAATCAATAATAACCAAGGTGCATTTTTAGTTTTTATTATATTTAAGACTCCGATCACAGAGCTCCGACAGCCCGAAGGCTTGAGCGTTGGTCTGCCAAGCGAGTTGCCCGAGGTTCGAGTCCCTGTCGGAACGAAAATCTTCATTGTACATTTTTACTTTCTAATTTGAAAATTCTTTTTTTTTCAAATCCTTTTCTTTGCAAATATTGATTATTTATGTTTTGATGAAAATTCTCAGTCAACTATTCGACCTGTAGATTTCAAAGTTTTAAATCAATAATAACCAAGGTGCATTTTCAGTTTTTATCATATTTAAGACACCGACCGACAGAGCTCCGATAGCCCGATGGCTAAAGAGTTGGGCTGCCAAGCGTGTTGCCCGAGGTTCGAGTCCCAGCCGGAACGAAAATCGTTAATGTATATTTTTACTTCTAATTTGAATATTCTTTTTTTTCAATTTCCTTTCTTTTGCGAATATTTATTATTTATGTAGGGATAAAAATTCTGAGTCAGTTTGACTGATCGACCTGTAGATTTCAAAATTTTAGATCAATAAAAAACAAGGTGCATTTTTAGTTTTTATTATATATAAGACTTCGCCACTCAGAGCTCCGATAGCACGACGGCTAGACCGTTGGACTTCCATGCGAGTGGCCCCAGGTTCGAGTCCCAGTCGAAAGAAATCCTTCGATGTATTTTATTTTTCTAATTTAAAATTCCTTTTTTTTAAATTCCTTCTTTTGCGAATATTGATTTTTTATGTAGGGATGAAATTTCTGAGTCAATTTAATTATTCTACCTTTAGATTTCAAAGTTTAAATCAATAATAACCAAGGTGCATTTTTAGTTTTTATTATATTTAAGACTCCGATCACAGAGCTCCGACAGCCCGAAGGCTTGAGCGATGGGCTTCCAAGCGAGTGGCCCGAGGTCGAGTCCCAGTAGAACGAAAGTCTTCAATGTACATTTTATATTCTAATTGAAAAAACTCTTTTTTTTTTCAATTTCCTTTTTTTGCGAATATTGATTATTTTTGTAGGGTTCTTAATTCTGAGTCAACTATTTGACCTGTAGATATCAAACTTTTAAATCAATAATATCCAAGGTGCATTTTTAGTTTTTATTATATTTAAGACTCCGGCCGCAGAGCTCAGACAGCCTGAAGGCTTGAGCGTTGGGCTGCCAAGCGAGTGGCCCGAGGTTCGAGTCCCAGTCGGAACGAAAATCTTCATTGTACATTTTTACTTTCTAATTTGAAAATTCTTTTTTTTTTCAAATCCTTTTCTTTGCAAATATTGATTATTTATGTTTTGATGAAAATTCTGAGTCAACTATTCGACCTGTAGATTTCAAAGTTTTAAATCAATAATAACCAAGGTGCATTTTTAGTTTTTATTATATTTAAGACACCGACCGACAGAACTCCGATAGCCCGATGGCTAGAGCGTTCGGCTTCCAAGCGAGTGGCCCGAGGTTCGAGTCCCAATCGGAATGAAAATCATCATAGTACATTTTTACTTTCTAATTTGAAAATTCTTTTTTTTTTCTTCAATTCCTTTTCTTTGCAAATATTGATTATTTATGTAGAGTTCTTAATTCTGAGTCAACTATTTGACCTGTAGATTTCAAGGTTTTAAATAAATAATAACCAAGGTGCATTTTTAGTTTTTTATTATATTTAAGACTCCGTTCGACAGAGCTCCGATAGCCCGTTGGCTAGAGAGTTGGGCTGCCAAGCGAGTTGCCCGAGGTTCGAGTCCCAGCCGGAACGAAAATCGTTAATGTATATTTTTACTTCTAATTTGAATATTCTTTTTTTTTTCAATTTCTTTTCTTTTGCGAATATTGATTATTTATGTAGGGTTCTTAATTCTGAGTAAACTATTTGACCTGTAGATTTCAAGGTTTTAAATAAATAATAACCAAGGTGCATTTTTAGTTTTTCTTATATTTAAGACTATGGCCGCAGAGCTCAGAGAGCCCGAAGGCTTGAGCGTTGGGCTGCTAAGCAAGTGGCCCGAGGGTCGAGTCTCTGTCGGAACGAAAATCTTCATTGTACATTTTTTACTTTCTAATTTGAAAATTCTTTTTTTTTCAAATCCTTTTCTTTGCAAATATTGATTATTTATGTTTTGATGAAAATTCTGAGTCAACTATTCGACCTGTAGATTTCAAAGTTTTAAATCAATAATAACCAAGGTACATTTTTAGTTTTTATTATATTTAAGACTTCGGTCACAGAGCTCCGATAGTCCAATGGCTAGAGCGTTGGGCTGCCAAGCGAGTTGCCCGAGGTTCGAGTCCCAGCCGGAACGAAAATCGTTAATGTATATTTTTACTTCTAATTTGAATATTCTTTTTTTTCAATTTCCTTTCTTTTGCGAATATTTATTATTTATGTAGGGATAAAAATTCTGAGTCAGTTTGACTGATCGACCTGTAGATTTCAAAATTTTAAATCAATAAAAAACAAGGTGCATTTTTAGTTTTTATTATATATAAGACTTCGCCACACAGAGCTCCGATAGCACGACGGCTAGACTGTTGGACTTCCATGCGAGTGGCCCCAGGTTCGAGTCCCAGTCGAAAAGAAATCCTTCGATGTATTTTATTTTTCTAATTTAAAATTCCTTTTTTTTAAATTCCTTCTTTTGCGAATATTGATTTTTTATGTAGGGATGAAATTTCTGAGTCAATTTAATTATTCTACCTTTAGATTTCAAAGTTTAAATCAATAATAACCAAGGTGCATTTTTAGTTTTTATTATATTTAAGACTCCGATCACAGAGCTCCGACAGCCCGAAGGCTTGAGCGTTGGTCTGCCAAGCGAGTTGCCCGAGGTTCGAGTCCCTGTCGGAACGAAAATCTTCATTGTACATTTTTAC
Source organism: Uloborus diversus (assembly GCF_026930045.1). Lineage (NCBI taxonomy): Eukaryota > Metazoa > Arthropoda > Arachnida > Araneae > Uloboridae > Uloborus > Uloborus diversus. Next base: position 112,705 of record NW_026558828.1, read on the forward strand.
TTTCTAATTTGAAAATTCTTTTTTTTTTCAAATCCTTTTCTTTGCAAATATTGATTATTTATGTTTTGATGAAAATTCTCAGTCAACTATTCGACCTGTAGATTTCAAAGTTTTAAATCAATAATAACCAAGGTGCATTTTCAGTTTTTATCATATTTAAGACACCGACCGACAGAGCTCCGATAGCCCGATGGCTAAAGAGTTGGGCTGCCAAGCGTGTTGCCCGAGGTTCGAGTCCCAGCCGGAACGAAAATCGTTAATGTATATTTTTACTTCTAATTTGAATATTCTTTTTTTTCAATTTCCTTTCTTTTGCGAATATTTATTATTTATGTAGGGATAAAAATTCTGAGTCAGTTTGACTGATCGACCTGTAGATTTCAAAATTTTAAATCAATAAAAACCAAGGTGCATTTTTAGTTTTTATTATATTTAAGACACCGACGGACAGAGCTCCGATAGCCCGATGGCTAGAGCGTTCGTCTTCCAGGCGAGTGGCCCGAGGTTCGAGTCCCAATCGGAATGAAAATCATCATAGTACATTTTTACTTTCTAATTTGAAAATTCTTTTTTTTTCTTCAATTCCTTTTCTTTGCAAATATTGATTATTTATGTAGGGTTCTTAATTCTGAGTCAACTATTTGTACGTAGATTTCAAGGTTTTAAATAAATAATAACCAAGGTGCATTTTTAGTTTTTTATTACATTTAAGACTCCGTCCGACAGAGCTCTGACAGCCCGAAGGCTTGAGCGATGGGCTTCCAAGCGAGTGGTTTGAGGTCGAGTCCCAGTCAGATAGAAAGTCTTCAATGTACATTTTATTTTCTAATCGAAAAACTCTTTTTTTTTAACTCCTTTTCTTTTGCGAATATTGATTATTTTTGTAGGGTTCTTAATTCTGAGTCAACTATTTGACCTGTAGATATCAAACTTTTAAATCAATAATATCCAATGTGCATTTTTAGTTTTTATTATATTTAAGACTCCGGCCACAGAGCTCCGACAGCCCGAAGGCTTGAGCGTTGGGCTGCCAAGCGAGTGGCCCGAGGTTCGAGTCCCAGTCGGAACGAAAATCTTCATTGTACATTTTTACTTTCTAATTTGAAAATTCTTTTTTTTTCAAATCCTTTTCTTTGCAAATATTGATTATTTATGTTTTGATGAAAATTCTGAGTCAACTATTCGACCTGTAGATTTCAAAGTTTTAAATCAATGATAACCAAGGTGCATTTTTAGTTTTTATTATATATAAGACTTCGCCCCACAGAGCTCCGATAGCCCGATGGCTAGACCGTTGAACTTCCATGCGAGTGGCCCCAGGTTCGAGTCCCAGTCGGAAAGAAATCCTTCGATGTATTTTATTTTTCTAATTTAAAATTCCTTTTTTTTAATTCTTTCTTTTGCGAATATTGATTTTTTATGTAGGGATGAAATTTCTAAGTCAATTTAATTATTCTACCTTTAGATTTCAAAGTTTAAATCAATAATAACCAAGGTGCATTTTTAGTTTTTATTATATTTAAGACACCGAGCGACAGAGCTCCGATAGCCCGATGGCTAGAGCGTTCGTCTTCCAAGAGAGTGGCCCGAGGTTCGAG
>NW_026558829.1:0-113957 GCF_026930045.1 Uloborus diversus
TTGAAATATACAGTTCGAATAGTTAAATTGACTCAGAATTTTCATTCGTAAATAAATAATCAATATTCGCAAAAGAAAGGAGTTTGAAAAAAAAAAAGAATTTTCAAGTTAGAAAATAAAAGTTCAGATTGCAGATTTTCATTGCGACTGGGACTCGAACCTAGGACCACTCGCTTGGAAGCCCTACGCTCTAGCCATCGGGCTATCGGAGCTCTGCCGGTCGGAGTCTTAAATATAATAAAAACAAAAAATGCATCTTGGTTATTGATTTAAAACTTTAAAACCTACAGGTCAAATAGTTAAATTGACTCCGAATTTTCATCTCTGCATAAATAATCAAAATTCGCAAAAAAAAGGAATTTAAAAAAAAAAAAATCAAATTAGAAAATAAAAATTCACATTGAAGATTTTTGTTCCGCCTGTTACTTGAACCTTGGGCCACTCGCTTGGAAGCCCAACGCCCTAGCCATCGTGCATTCGTAGCTCTGTCGGTCGGAGTCTTTAATATAATAAAAACAAAAAATGCATCTTGGTTATTGATTTAAAACTTTGAAATCTAAATTTCGAATAGTTAAATTGACTCCGAATTTTCATCCCTGAATAAATAATCAAAATTCGCAAAAGAAAGGAATTTGAAAAAAAAAAAAAATTCAAATTTGAAAATAAAATGCGCATCGAAGCTTTTTGCTCCGCCAGGGACTTGAACCTTAGTCCACTCGCTTGAAAGCTCAACGCCCTAGCCATCGGGCTATCGGAGCTCTGTAGGTCGGAGTCTTAAATATAATAAAAACTAAAAATGCAATTTGGTTATTATTGATTTAAAACTTTGAAATCTACAGGTCGAATAGTTAAATTGACTCCGAATTTTCATCCCTGCATAAATAATCAAAATTCGCAAAAGAAAGGAATTTGAAAAAAAAAAATCAAATTAGAAAATAGAAATTCACATTGAAGATTGTTGTTCCGCCTGGGACTTGAACCTTGGGCCCTTTGCTTGGAAGCCCAACGCCCTAGCCATCGGGCTATCGGAGCTCTGTCGGTCGGAGTCTTAAATATAATAAAAACAAAAATGCATCTTGGTTATTATTGATTTAAAACTTTGAATTCTACAATTCGAATAGTTAAATTCACTCCGAATTTTCATCCCTGCATAAATAATCAAGACTCGCAAAAGAAAGGATTTTGAAAAAAAAAGTAATAATTTTTAAATTTGAAAATAAAAATGCGCATTGAAGATTTTCGTTCCGCCAGGGACTTGAACCTTGGGCCACTCGCTTGGAAGTCCAAATCCCTAGCCATCGGGCTATCAGAGCTCTGGCGGTCGGAGTCTTAAATACAATAAAAAGAAAAAATGCATCTTGGTTATTATCGATTTAAAACTTTGAAATCTACAGGTCGAATAGTTAAATTCACTCCGAATTTTCATCCCTGCATAAATAATCAAAATTCGCAAAAGAAAGGAATTTGAGAAAAAAAAATCTAATTTGAAAATAAAAATGCCCATTGAAGATTTTTGTTTCGCCAGGGACTTGAACCTTTGGCCACTCGATTGGAAGCCCAACGCCCTGGCCATCGGGCTATCGGAGCTCTGCCGGTCGTAGTCTTAAATATAATAAAGACACAAAATGCATCTTGGTTATTATTCATTTAAAACTTTGAAATATACAGTTCGAATAGTTAAATTGACTCAGAATTTTCATTCGTAAATACATAATCAATATTCGCAAAAGAAAGGAGTTTGAAAAAAAAAAATTGCAAGTTAGAAAATAAAACTTCAGATTGCAGATTTTCATTGCGACTGGGACTCGAACCTAGGACCACTCGCTTGGAAGCCCTACGCTCTAGCCATCGGGCTATTGGAGCTCTGCCGACCGGAGTCTTAAATATAATAAAAACAAAAATGCATCTTGGTTATTGATTTAAAACTTTGAAACCTACAGGTCGAATAGTTAAATTGACTCCGAATTTTCATCCCTGCATAAATAATCAAAATTCGCAAAAAAAAAGGAATTTGAAAAAAAAAATTCAAATTAGAAAATAAAAATGCACATTGAAGATTTTTGTTCCGCCTGTTACTTGAACCTTGGGCCACTCGCTTGGAAGCCCAACGCCCTAGCCATCGTGCATTCGTAGCTCTGTCGGTCGGAGTCTTAAATATAATAAAAACAAAAAATGCATCTTGGTTATTGATTTAAAACTTTGAAATCTAAATTTCGAATAGTTAAATTGACTCAGAATTTTCATTCGTAAATAAATAATGAATATTCGCAAAAGAAAGGAGTTTGAAAAAAAAAAAAGAATTTTCAAGTTAGAAAATAAAAGTTCAGATTGCAGATTTTCATTGCGACTGGGATTCGAACCTAGGGCTACTCGCTTTTAAGCCCAACGTTCTAGCCATCGGGCTATCGGAGCTCTGGCGGACGGAGTCTTAAATATAATAAAAACAAAAAATGCATCTTGGTTATTGATTTTAAACTTTGAAATCTAAAGGTCGAATAGTTAAATTCACTCCAAATTTTCATCCCTGCATAAATAATCAAAATTCGCAAAAGAAAGGAATTTGAAAAAAAAAATCAAATTAGAAAATAAAAATGCACATTGAAGATTGTTGTTCCGCCTGGGACTTGAACCTTGGGCCCTTTGCTTGGAAGCCCAACGCCCTAGCCATCGGGCTATCGGAGCTCTGTCGTTCGGAGTCTTAAATATAATAAAAACAAAAATGCATCTTGGTTATTGATTTAAAACTTTGAAATCTAAATTTCGAACAGTTAAATTGACTCCGAATTTTCATCCCTGAATAAATAATCAAAATTCGCAAAAGAAAGGAATTTGAAAAAAAAAATTCAAATTTGAAAATAAAATGCGCATTGAAGCTTCTTGCTCCGCCAGGGACTTGAACCTTGGTCCACTCGCTTGGAAGCTCAACGCCCTAGCCATCGGGCTATCGGAGCTCTGTGGGTCCTAGTCTTAAATATAATAAAAACTAAAAATGCAACTTGGTTATTATTGATTTAAAACTTTGAAATCTACAGGTCGAATAGTTAAATTGACTCAGAATTTTCATTCGTAAATAAATAATGAATATTCGCAAAAGAAAGGAGTTTGAAAAAAAAAAAGAATTTTCAAGTTAGAAAATAAAAGTTCAGATTGCAGATTTTCATTGCGACTGGGATTCGAACCTAGGGCTACTCGCTTTTAAGCCCAACGTTCTAGCCATCGGGCTATCGGAGCTCTGGCAGACGGAGTCTTAAATATAATAAAAACAAAAAGTGCATCTTGGTTATTGATTTTAAACTTTGAAATCTAAAGGTCGAATAGTTAAATTCACTCCGAATTTTCATCCCTGCATAAATAATCAAAATTCGCAAAAGAAAGGAATTTGAGAAAAAAAAATCAAATTTGAAAATAAAAATGCCCATTGAAGATTTTTGTTTCGCCAGGGACTTGAACCTTTGGCCACTCGATTGGAAGCCCAACGCCCTGACCATCGGGCTATCGGAGCTCTGCCGGTCGTCGTCTTAAATATAATAAAGACAAAAAATGCATCTTGGTTATTATTCATTTAAAACTTTGAAATATACAGTTCGAATAGTTAAATTGACTCAGAATTTTTATTCGTAAATAAATGATCAATATTCGCAAAAGAAAGGAGTTTGAAAAAAAAAAAAAAGAATTTTCAAGTTAGAAAATAAAGCTTCAGATTGCAGATTTTCATTGCGACTATGACTCGAACCTAGGACCACTCGCTTGGAAGCCCTACGCTCTAGCCATCGGGCTATCGTAGCTCTGCCGGTCGGAGTCTTAAATATAATAAAAACAAAAAATGCATCTTGGTTATTGATTTAAAACTTTGAAACCTACAGGTCGAATAGTTAAATTGACTCCGAATTTTCATCCCTGCATAAATAATCAAAATTCGCAAAAGAAAGGAATTTGAAAAAAAAAAAATCAAATTAGAAAATAAAAATGCACATTGAAAATTGTTGTTCCACCTGGGACTTGAACCTTGGGCCCTTTGCTTGGAAGCCCAACGCCCTAGCCATCGGGCTATCGGAGCTCTGCCGATCGGAGTCTTAAATATAATAAAAACAAAAATGCATCTTGGTTATTATTGATTTAAAACTTTGAAATCTAATGGTCGAATAGTTAAATTCACTCCGAATTTTCATCCCTGCATAAATATTCAAAATTCGCAAAAGAAAGGAATTTGAAAGAAAAAAAAATCAAATTTGAAAATAAAATAGCGCATTGAAGCTTTTTGTTCCGCTAGGGACTTGGACCCAGGGCCACTCGCTTGGAAGCCCAACGCCCTAGCAATCGGGCTATCGTAGCTCTGTCCGTCGGAGTCTTAAATATAATAAAAACAAAAATGCATCTTGGTTATTATTGATATAAAACTGTGAATTCTACAGGTCGAATAGTTAAATTCACTCCGAATTTTCATCCCTGCATAAATAATCAAGACTCGCAAAAGAAAGGAATTTGAAAAAAAAAATCAAATTAGAAAATAAAAATGCACATTGAAGATTGTTGTTCCGCCTGGGACTTTAATCTTGGGCCCTTTGCTTGGAAGCCCAAAGCCCTAGCCATCGGGCTACCGGAGCTCTGTCGGTCGGAGTCTTAAATATAATAAAAACAAAAATGCATCTTATTTATTATTGATTTAAAACTTTGAAATCTAATGGTCGAATAGTTAAATTCACTCCGAATTTTCATCCCTGCATAAATAATCAAGACTCGCAAAAGAAAGGATTTTGAAAAAAAAAGTAATAATTTTTAAATTTGAAAATTAAAATGCGCATTGAAGATTTTCGTTCCGCCAGGGACTTGAACCTTGGGCCACTCGCTTGGAAGTCCAAATCCCTAGCCATCGGGCTATCAGAGCTCTGGCAGTCGGAGTCTTAAATACAATAAAAAGAAAAAATGCATCTTGGTTATTATCGATTTAAAACTTTGAAATGTACAGGTCGAATAGTTAAATTCACTCCGAATTTTCATCCCTGCATAAATAATCAAAATTCGCAAAAGAAAGGAATTTGAGAAAAAAAAATCAAATTTGAAAATAAAAATGCCCATTGAAGATTTTTGTTTCGCCTGGGACTTGAACCTTTGGCCACTCGATTGGAAGCCCAACGCCCTGGCCATCGGGCTATCGGAGCTCTGCCGGTCGTAGTCTTAAATATAATGAAGACAAAAAATGCATCTTGGTTATTATTCATTTAAAACTTTGAAATATACAGTTCGAATAGTTAAATTGACTCAGAATTTTCATTCGTAAATAAATAATCAATATTCGCAAAAGAAAGGAGTTTGAAAAAAAAAAAAAAAAAGAATTTTCAAGTTAGAAATTAAAAGTTCCGATTGCAGATTTTCATTGCGACTGGGACTCGAACCTAGGACCACTCGCTTGGAAGCCCTACGTTCTAGCCATCGGGCTATCGGAGCTCTGCCGCTCGGAGTCTTAAATATAATAAAAACAAAAAATGCATCTTGGTTATTGATTTAAAAATTTTAAACCTACAGGTGAATAGTTAAATTGACTCCGAATTTTCATCCCTGCATGAATAATCAAAATTCGCAAAAAAAAAAGGAATTTGAAAAAAAAAAAATATTCAAATTAGAAAATCACTTTGAAGATTTTTGTTCCGGCTGTTACTTGAACCTTGGGCCACTCGCTTGGAAGCCCAACGCCCTAGCCATCGTGCATTCGTAGCTCTGTCGGTCGGAGTCTTAAATATAATAAAAACAAAAAATGCATCTTGGTTGCATTATTGATTTAAAACTTTGAAATCTACAGGTCGAATAGTTAAATTGACTCCGAATTTTCATCCCTGCATAAATAATCAAAATTCGCAAAAAAAAAAGGAATTTGAAAAAAAAAAAAAATCAAATTAGAAAATAAAAATGCGCATTGAAGATTTTTGTTCTGCCTGTTACTTGAACGAGTGCCACTCGCTTGGAAGCCCAACTCCCTAGCTATCGGGCTATCGGAGCTTTCTCGGTCAGAGTCATAAGTATAATAAAAACAAAAAATGCATCTTGGTTATTATTGATTTAAAACTTTGAAATCTACAGGTCGAATAGTTAAATTCACTCCGAATTTTCATCCCTGCATAAACAATCAAAATTCGCAAAAGAAAGGAATTTGAAAAAAAAAATAATTTTCAAATTTGAAAATAAAAGGCGAATTGAAGCTTTTTTTTCCGCCAGGGACTTGAACCTTAGTCCACTCGCTTGAAACTCAACGCCCTAGCCATCGGGCTATCGGAGCTCTGTAGGTCGGAGTCTTAAATATAATAAAAACTAAAAATGCAACTTGGTTATTATTGATTTAAAACTTTGAAATCTACAGGTCGAATAGTTAAATTGACTCCGAATTTTCATCCCTGCATAAATAAACCTAAATTCGCAAAAGAAAGGAATTTGAAAAAAAAAATCAAATTAGAAAATAAAAATGCACATTGAAGATTGTTGTTCCGCCTGGGACTTGAACCTTGGGCCCTTTGCTTGGAAGCCCAACGCCCTAGCCATCAGGCTATCGGAGCTCTGCCGGTCGGAGTCTTAAATATAATAAAAACAAAAATGCATCTTGGTTATTATTGATTTAAAAGTTTGAAATCTAATGGTCGAATAGTTAAATTGACTCCGAATTTTCATCCCTGCATAAATAATCAAAATTCGCAAAAGAAAGGAATTTGAAAAAAAAATCTAATTTAAAAATAAAATGCACATTGAAGCTTTTTGTTCCGCAATGGACTTGAACATTGGTCCACTCGCTTGGAAGCCCAACGCCCTAGCCAGCGTGTATTCGTAGCTCTGTCGATCGGAGTCTTAAATATAATTAAAACAAAAGATGCATCTTGGTTATTGATTTAAAACTTTGAAATCTAAATTTCGAATAGTTAAATTGACTCCGAATTTTCATCCCTGAATAAATAATCAAAATTCGCAAAAGAAAGGAATTTGAAAGAAAAAAAAATTCAAATTTGAAAATAAAATGCGCTTTGAAGCTTTTTGCTCCGCCAGGGACTTGAACCTTAGTCCACTCGCTTGAAACTCAACGCCCTAGCCATCGGGCTATCGGAGCTCTGTAGGTCGGAGTCTTAAATATAATAAAAACTAAAAATGCAACTTGGTTATTATTGATTTAAAACTTTGAAATCTACAGGTCGAATAGTTAAATTGACTCCGAATTTTCATCCCTGCATAAATAAACCTAAATTCGCAAAAGAAAGGAATTTGAAAAAAAAAATCAAATTAGAAAATAAAAATGCACATTGAAGATTGTTGTTCCGCCTGGGACTTGAACCTTGGGCCCTTTGCTTGGAAGCCCAACGCCCTAGCCATCAGGCTATCGGAGCTCTGCCGGTCGGAGTCTTAAATATAATAAAAACAAAAATGCATCTTGGTTATTATTGATTTAAAAGTTTGAAATCTAATGGTCGAATAGTTAAATTGACTCCGAATTTTCATCCCTGCATAAATAATCAAAATTCGCAAAAGAAAGGAATTTGAAAAAAAAATCTAATTTAAAAATAAAATGCACATTGAAGCTTTTTGTTCCGCAATGGACTTGAACATTGGGCCACTCGCTTGGAAGCCCAACGCCCTAGCCACCGGGCTATCTATGCTCTGGCAGTCGGAGTCTTAATTATAATAAAAACAAAAAATGCATCTTGGTTATTGATTTAAAACTTCGAAATCTAAATTTCGAATAGTTAAATTGACTCCGAATTTTCATCCCTGCATAAATAATCAAAATGCGCAAAAGAAAGGAATTTGAAAAAAAAATCAAATTTGAAAATAAAAATGCGCTTTGAAACTTTTTGTTCCGCCAGGGACTTGAACCTTCGGCCACTCGAATGGAAGCCCAACGCCCTGGCCATCGGGCTATCGGAGCTCTGTAGGTCGGAGTCTAAAATATAATAAAAACAAAAAATGCAACTTGGTTCTTATTGATTTAAAACTTTGAAATCTACAGGTCGAATAGTTAAATTGACTCAGAATTTTCATTCGTAAATAAATAATGAATATTCGCAAACGAAAGGAGTTTGAAAAAAAAAAAAAAAGAATTTTCAAGTTAGAAAATAAAAGTTCAGATTGCAGATTTTCATTGCGACTGGGATTCGAACCTAGCGCTACTCCCTTGGAAGCCCAACGTTCTAGCCATCCGGCTATCGGAGCTCTGGCGGACGGAGTCTTAAATATAATAAAAACAAAAAATGCATCTTGGTTATTGATTTAAAACTTTGAATTCTAAAGGTCGAATAGTTAAATTCACTCCAAATTTTCATCCATGAATAAATAATCAAAATTCGCAAAAGAAAGGAATTTGAAAAAAAAAAAAATTCAGATTTGAAAATAAAATGCGCATTGAAGCTTTTTGTTCCACCAAGGACATGAACCTTGATCCTCTCGCTTGGAAGCCCAACGCCCTAGCCATCAGGCTATCGGAGCTCTGTACGTCGGAGTCTCAAATATAATAAAAACTAAAAATGCAACTTGGTTATTATTGATTTAAAACTTAGAAATCTACAGGTCGAATATTTAAATTGACTCAGAATTTTCATTCGTAAATAAATAATCAAAATTCGCAAAAGAAAGGAATTTGAAAAAAAAAAAAAAAAATCAAATTAGAAAATAAAAATGCAAATTGAAGATTGTTGTTCCGCCTGGGACTTGAACCTTGGGCCCTTTGCTTGGAAGCCCAACGCACTAGCCTTTGGGCTATCGGAGCTCTGTCGGTCAGAGTCTTAAATATAGTAAAAACAAAAAATGCATCTTGGTTATTGATTTAAAACTTTGAAATCTACAGGTCGAATAGTTAAATTGACTCCGAATTTTAAACCATAAATAAATAATCAATATTCGCAAAAGAAGGGAATTTGAGAAAAAAAAAGAATTTCCAAGTTAGAAAATAAAAGTTCAGCTTGCAGATTTTCATTGCGACTTGGACTCGAACCTAGGACCACTCGCTTGGAAGCCCAACGCCCTAGCCATCGTGCTTTCGTTGCTCTGTCAGTCGTAGTCTTAAATATAATAAAAACTAAAAATGCACCTTGGTAATTTTTGATTTAAAATTTTGAAATCTAATGGCTGAATAGTTAAATTGACTCCGAATTTTCATCCCTGCATAAATAATCAAAATTCGCGAAAGAAAGGAATTTGAAAAAAATAAATCTAATTTGAAAATAAAATGCACATTGAAGCTATTTGTTCCGCCAGGGACTTGAACGTTGGGATACTCGCTTGGAAGCCCAACGCCATAGCCATCGTGCATTCGTTGCTATGTCAGTCGTAGTCTTAAATATAATAAAAACTAAAAATGCACCTTGGTTATTTTTGATTTAAAATTTTGAAATCTAATGGCCGAATAGTTAAATTGACTCCGAATTTTCATCCCTGCATAAATAATCAAAATTCGCAAAAGAAAGGAATTTGAAAAAAAAAAATCTAATTTGAAAATAAAATTTACATTGAAGCGTTTTGTTCCGCCAGGGACTTGAACATTGGGCCACTCGCTTGGAAGCCCAACGCCCTAGCCACCGGGCTATCGGAGCTCTGGCAGTCGGAGTCTTAAATATAATAAAAACAAAAATGCATCTTGGTTATTGATTTGAAACTTTGAAATCTAAATTTCGAATAGTTAAATTGACTCCGAATTTTCATCCCTGCATAAATAATCAAAATTGGCAAAAGAAAGGAATTTGAAAAAAAAAAATCAAATTTGAAAATAAAAATGCGCATTGAAGCTTTTCGTTCCGCCAGGGACTTGAACCTTCGGCCACTCGATTGGAAGCCCAACGCCCTGGCCATCGGGCTATCGGAGCTCTGTAGGTCGGAGTCTTAAATATAATAAAAACAAAAAATGCATCTTGGTTATTATTGATTTAAGACTTTGAAATCTACAGTTCAAATAGTTAAATTGACTCAGAATTTTCATTCGTAAATAAATAATGAATATTCGCAAAAGAAAGGAGTTTGAAAAAAAAAAAAAAGAATTTTCAAGTTAGAAAATAAAAGTTCAGATTGCAGATTTTCATTGCGACTGGGACTCGAACCTAGGACCACTCGCTTGGAAGCCCAACTCCCTAGCCGTCGTGCATTCGTAGCTCTGTCGATCGTTGTCTTAAATATAATAAAAACTAAAAATGAACCTTGGTTATTTTTGATTTAAAATTTTGAAATCTAATGGCCGAATAGTTAAATAGACTCCGAATTTTCATCCCTGCATAAATAATCAAAATTCGCAAAAGAAAAGAATTTGAAAAAAAAAAAAAAAAAAAATAATTTTCAACTTTGAAGATAAAAATTTAGATTGCAGATTTTCATTGCGACTGGGACTCGAACCTAGGGCCACTCGTTTGGAAGAACAACGTTCTAGCCATCGGGCTGTCGGAGCTCTGTCTGTCGGAGTCTTAAATATAATAAAAACTAAAATTGCACCTTAGTTATTATTGATTTAAAACTTTGAAATCTACAGGTCGCGTATTTAAATTGACTCAGAATTTTCATCCCTAAGTAAATAATCAATATTCGCAAAAGAAAGGAATTTGAAAAAAAAAATTCAAGTTTGAAAATAAAAATATGCAAAGAAAATTTTCGTTCCACCTCGGATTTGAACCCCGGGCCACTCGCTTGGAAGGCCAACGCTCTAGCAATCGGGCTATCGGAGCTCTGTCGGTCGCAGTCTTAAATATAATAAAAACTAAAATTGCACCTTGGTTCTTATTGATTTAATACTTTGAAATCTACAGGTCGAATAGTTATAACTGACTCCGAATTTTCATCTTTGCATAAATAATCAAAATTCGCAAAAAAAAAGGAATTTAAAAAAAAAAATTCAACTTAGAAAATAAAAACGCACATTGAAGATATTTGTTCCGCCTGTTACTTGAACCTTGGGCCACTCGCTTGGAAGCCCAACGCCCTAGCCATCGGGCTATCGGAGCTCTGTAGGTCGGAGTCTTAAATATAATAAAAACAAAAAATGCATCTTGGATATTGATTTAAAACTTTGAAATCTAAATTTCGAATAGTTAAATTGACTCCGAATTTTCATCCCTGAATAAATAATAAAAATTCGCAAAAGAAAGGAATTTAAAAAAAAAAAAAAATTAAAATTTGAAAATAAAATGCGCATTGAAGCTTTTTGCTCCGCCAGGGACTTGAACCGTAGTCCACTCGCTTGGAAGCTCACCGCCCTAGCCATCGGGCTATCGGAGCTCTGTAGGTCGGAGTCTTAACTATAATAAAAACTAAAAATGCAACTTGGTTATTATTGATTTAAAACTTTGAAATCTACAGGTCGAATAGTTAAATTGACTCCGAATTTTCATCCCTGCATAAATAATCAAAATTTGCAAAAGAAAGGAATTTGAAAAAAAAATCTAATTTGAAAATAAAATGCACATTGAAGCTTTTTGTTCCGCAATGGACTTGAACATTGGGCCACTCGCTTGGAAGCCCAACGCCCTAGCCACCGGGCTATCTAAGCTCTGGCAGTCGGAGTCTTAATTATAATAAAAACAAAAAATGCATCTTGGTTATTGATTTAAAACTTCGAAATCTAAATTTCGAATAGTTAAATTGACTCCGAATTTTCATCCCTGCATAAATAATCAAAATGCGCAAAAGAAAGGAATTTGAAAAAAAAATCAAATTTGAAAATAAAAATGCGCTTTGAAACTTTTTGTTCCGCCAGGGACTTGAACCTTCGGCCACTCGAATGGATGCCCAACGCCCTGGCCATCGGGCTATCGGAGCTCTGTAGGTCGGAGTCTTAAATATAATAAAAACAAAAAATGCAACTTGGTTCTTATTGATTTAAAACTTTGAAATCTACAGGTCGAATAGTTAAATTGACTCAGAATTTTCATTCGTAAATAAATAATGAATATTCGCAAACGAAAGGAGTTTGAAAAAAAAAAAAAAAAAAATTTTCAAGTTAGAAAATAAAAGTTCAGATTGCAGATTTTATTTGCGACTGGGATTCGAACCTAGCGCTACTCCCTGGGAAGCCCAACGTTCTAGCCATCCGGCTATCGGAGCTCTGGCGGACGGAGTCTTAAATATAATAAAAACAAAAAATGCATCTTGGTTATTGATTTAAAACTTAGAAATCTACAGGTCGAATATTTAAATTGACTCAGAATTTTCATTCGTAAATAAATAATCAAAATTCGCAAAAGAAAGGAATTTGAAAAAAAAAAAAAAAAAAAATTCAAATTAGAAAATAAAAATGCAAATTGAAGATTGTTGTTCCGCCTGGGACTTGAACCTTGGGCCCTTTGCTTGGAAGCCCAACGCACTAGCCTTTGGGCTATCGGAGCTCTGTCGGTCAGAGTCTTAAATATAGTAAAAACAAAAAATGCATCTTGGTTATTGATTTAAAACTTTGAAATCTACAGGTCGAATAGTTAAATTGACTCCGAATTTTAAACCATAAATAAATAATCAATATTCGCAAAAGAAGGGAATTTGAGAAAAAAAAAGAATTTCCAAGTTAGAAAATAAAAGTTCAGCTTGCAGATTTTCATTGCGACTTGGACTCGAACCTAGGACCACTCGCTTGGAAGCCCAACGCCCTAGCCATCGTGCTTTCGTTGCTCTGTCAGTCGTAGTCTTAAATATAATAAAAACTAAAAATGCACCTTGGTAATTTTTGATTTAAAATTTTGAAATCTAATGGCTGAATAGTTAAATTGACTCCGAATTTTCATCCCTGCATAAATAATCAAAATTCGCGAAAGAAAGGAATTTGAAAAAAATAAATCTAATTTGAAAATAAAATGCACATTGAAGCTATTTGTTCCGCCAGGGACTTGAACATTGGGATACTCGCTTGGAAGCCCAACGCCATAGCCATCGTGCATTCGTTGCTATGTCAGTCGTAGTCTTAAATATAATAAAAACTAAAAATGCACCTTGGTTATTTTTGATTTAAAATTTTGAAATCTAATGGCCGAATCAAATTTCCTAAAGAATTATGCATAATAATAAAAAAATAATAATTTATTAATCGCCAAAGACTTCCTTAAAGGAGAATTTTTATTCATTCTGCTATTAGCAAATTTACCATGTCACAACTATGAGGGGCCCTGAAGGGATTCATAAATGCACATGGTTAACGATTTACGTGAATCTGGGATAGATAAAGAGGCCCCAAAAATAAATTCCGACGGGGACCAAACCACCGTATCCCGCTATAGAGTCTTCAGGGGGCCTCCAAACTATTGTGGGCCTAGGGCCTCACTTTTAGTTAGTCGGGCCCTGCCTCCCTATAGCCTATCTATATTAGCTACCAGTTTGTTTGGCACTCTTGGCTTCCTTAATAGGTTTTTCCCCTCCAGCTCAGTCACTCCTATGTCGGGCTGATGAGTGCTAATAAGCACAAAACTGCAGTCCTCGGCTGGAATTAAACTGAGCTGGCAGTGTATTTCATGTATTTCTGTCTTAGTCCTGGCCTACAGATTGTACCTTTCAGTTAAGTGTTAATGTATAGTTTCTGGAATTCGGAATAATAGGAAATCTTGTTACTAATCCATCAATGCCCAGTGTTTGCGAGTAGGGGAGAGTGTTGTACCGTGGGACATTTTGAATATTTTAATTTTTAACGTCAATTATTGGAATCAAATTTAAAATCTAAAAGTCACATTGAAATACCCCAACATACTTCTATGCAATATATATCCTACAGTTTAACATAAAATATTACCAGCCATTTAAAGTACAAGTTCCAAGCTGTCTCAAGGTACAACATCCTATTGTACCTTTGGACACATCCTGCTGTAGTACGGGACAGTTTTCAGGGCAATTCCATGATAAGGTCAACCAGATGATCAAATTTTCAAAATTAAAATTTCTAAATAAATGAGGTGTCATTTTAAAGGTAAAGAATTGTATATTTTGAAATGCCTGTCTAAAATTTGATCACTTCAGTTATAAATAAGTTACAGGAGGTTAAACTAAGGTCAACATCTTGAGTATTTTCAAACCATATTTGGTGACTCTCGAAGAAATTCTCTTTTTTCCAAAAAAATACATACTAATATTATGAATTGAGATGAATAACTTTTTAAAGATACAATGTGTTGCTGGTGATGTTGCAAAAATGTGTCAAAATATAATTCATTTTGATTTGCAAAGGAATTCCTCTGGGGTACATTACGTGTTTTACATCTGACACCAAAATGCACAATTAATTATGCTGAGCTAATAATTTTAAAGCTACATGCATGTATTTTTGGGTACAAAGTAAGATTATCAATCTCATTGATGTAACCTATTTTCATTTGTAACAAGTGCATATTTTTTACTAAAATCTAGGTGTTAGACGTAAAATTTTTTTACGTCTGACACCATTTACGTCCGACACTATTACATTCCTTTAAACAAAATATGTTTTCAACTGTGTTTCTCCTTTTTCGCCTTTAATTTCAAAGTTAAAGTGAAACATGCATAAAAAAAACTAAGTGAATTTACTGTATATACATACATTTAGGGCTGATAGGGGTAAGTAGGACCCCTTTTGAGAAAAGGTTTGTTGAATGAACGTAATACAGTTGATTAAGATCAATTTTGGCAAATTTGCCAAATTTATAAGTGGGTAAAAAATTTTAAACACTAAATGACTGCGTCTGTGTAAAGTTGGCTAAGGAAGAACAATTATCAACATTCAACCCATAGAAATCTTGATGGTTTTCTTTCAGGTAAGTTTCACAAATGACTAATCACCAGCTTTTGTAGCTGAACTATCAGCTATCTACTAAGTCATCATAGTTGTCTTGTATTTCACTAATATAAATATTTCATCAGAGTTGCTTTTGATTTTCAAATCCTCACTGTGATGGGGTGAACTACTTACCCCAAAGTGTGGGGACCTGTTATAGCGAAATTTTACGGGGTAAGTGGAGCTCCTCCTCTAAAAGTTTTTAATAATATTTTATTCAAAAATTCTGATTGGAGTATGCACTTGAAGTTAAACTGTATATGAATGTTTAATGGTCATAAAAAAATAAATGCTAACCGTGAAACAATTTTTGAAAAATGCTGCTTAAACTCGCCAAAAAATAATTTTCAGATTTTTTTTTACTAAGTTTTCTGACCTAGAAAAAAAATTCCACGAACTCAAATGTATGCAAAACTAATCACTGTGATGAACCATGACATGATCAATGTAAAAAATTATAAAAACCATAAGGTTATTTCAGTTTTTGGGTGTGACCCACTTACCCCAGTGTCCCACTTCCCTCAATCAACCCTACTTTTGAATTTACTTGTTAAATGTTGTTTCAGTATATGTAACCTATATAATTTACATATTTATAACTGTAATCATTGTTATGTATTTACATTTAAGAGCAATAGTTTACGTCCAATATGAACAATTTACGTCCAACACTGAAAATTTACGTCCGACACCAAGCTAAAAATATTTTTTTAAATAATTTTATTCCTTATAATATCATTTGAAAACTGTATAATATGCTTCAATCATAAGTATACTTTAAAATTATGCTGTTTTTAAAATAAAAAGGAAGCCAAGTCACAGACTTTTAATAATTTTTAAGTGAACCATCCATTTTACTATTTGTGTGTTTATGTCCGACACCAACTCTTTAAATTTTTTAAATTTATACTTTAGGGACCTATTTTGAAAAACTAACATGATTTTTTATTTAGTGGGATGTAGTAAGTATCTTGTAAATAAATTTGATCATTTTGGAACAGTTTATACTTGTGTGTTAAATGGAATCAAAACTGAGAAATTTCTCTTCATTTTTTACATCAACCATGGAATTGCCCTTCATAATTTAGGAAACAGCCATATACTTGAACCTATTTTGCATCAGAAAACAAAAATATTTTTTCATAGCCGTGAATTAAATCATGAATAATCAATTAAGAATTATGAATTGTTGTTTAACATTAAATATGTTCAAAAGATTACATAAGCTTAGAACATTGTTCCATGTACCTAAACATACCTTAATTATTAAGAACCATGCACATGTTGTACCTTGGAGCGTGTCCCATGGTACAAAATCTTTGGCTGTCCCAAGGTACAATCATGTGGATTGTTGTTACCTCTTCTAAATTATTTTTTTTTAAATTTTTATTTATGTATTTATTTTTTGAGTCCTTTAAAAATGAATGGGCGTAAAAGTTTTTTTTTTTTTTTTAAATATACATCTATACGAAAGTTGTTAACATTTTCAGTTATAGATTTAACGGAAGCTTGAACAATCCGAAAATTAAGGTTAACGAATTGAAATTGTTTTGATAGAATAAAAAGCATTGTTCAAAAACTTTCCACAATACAAAGTCTATAATTACATAAACGAAATCATACATGTTAATGATCATCAGCCTTTTCGCCACTGAAACAGTCGTTTCCCAATAACTCTTCTAGGCGTCTAATCACTACATTGAAATTTCGAGACGGTTATTTATGTTTATTTAGTAAATAACCGCCCATTAGCCAGGGCTGAAGCAGAAAAACGTGAAATACACTGCCAGCTCAGTCATTTCCAGCCGAGGACTGCAGTTTCTTGCTTATTAGCACTCATCAGCCCGGCATAGGAAAGTGACTGAGCTGGAGGTGGAATACCTCTTCAGGAAGCCAAGAGTGCCAAACAAACTGGTAGCTAACATAGAATTGGCAGACCAGACGAGTGACCGAAGCAATGATTCGGTTCAACTCGAAGATTAAACGCGAGGCAAGGTATATTCAGTAAATTACCGCCCATTAGCCCCGGCTAAAGCAGAAAAACGTGAAATACACCGCCAGCTCAGTCATTTCCAGCCGAGGACTGCAGTTTCTTGCTTATTGGCACTCATCAGCCCGTCATAGGAAAGTGACTGAGCTGGAGATGGAAAACCTCTTAAGGAAGCCAAGAGTGCGAAACAAACTGGTAGCTAACATAGAATGTTCTGTTTTGAAGAGGTGGGCATTCGGGAAATGCTTCATGAATTCCCAAGTCATCATTCAAATAGCGAGTTACACTTGCTATTGTCTAGAAATGCGTCGAGTTTCATCAACTTTTTTTGAGAATTAGCGTAGTTTTTTTAAAAAATGATTTACGATATACATATGTTGAATTTATCCATTTTTTACCATCCTGCTCAAAAAAATTCGAGGTGCGACTGTCCCGTCTGCCCCCCCCCCCCATTTAACCGCCCCTGGAATCAACAAATGTTTCCAGCGACATACGGTGTGATAGCGTGGGAAACGTTTTTTTTTTTTTTTTTTTGGGACACACCTCACTTTTATAGTTTTTGAAAGCTTAACCTGGCAGCATCGTGATGCAGTGATTAAGACCAGCGTAGCCTTCACAATGCTGCCAGGTTAGACATGCTCCAGCTATAGTCGTTCTTCAAGGCACTATGCCGGCTTGCTGCGACGTGGACAACATTTTTGCGCTGGTTGTGCTGTCAATGCTTTCAGGTCACCCAAAGACGTTGTACCTTGATGGGTAAGGCGCCGGACTCGTAAGTTTAGGATTCCAGCTTTGATGCCGGCCGGTCAAAGACCTTTCGTGTTCATTTATGGTGACTAGTTAAATATGTCCGTGGTCACAAAGACCTCCAAGTTTCGTTTTCCGAATCGGTAACTTTCAATGTACTGGGCCATGGGTTGCTCAGCTGCCGCTCTGTATCAATCTATCAGCGTGACAACAGTTGTCCACATAGTTTTACTCTCCCAACACTGTCTTCAAAGATATGATGTACTCTCGTGGCCTTCCAGGTCACCAGACCTGTCGCCAGTACAGCCGTCTGGGACATACTTATAAGGCAACTGCAGCTGTCTCGCAATAATGTTTTGCTGATTCGATTTCCCAGTTGCAAAAATGGTGGCTTGATCTTTCGCAGGGGTCATGGGTGACCAACTTGATTCAATGTCACACCATGTTTCGGCTTGTGCAGCTGCCAGGAGTGGCTGTGCTATTTACTGATTTGTGTCATCTTTCATGCCATGACATGTTAATAAAACGATCTTGTGTTCTGCATTTCTAACCATTTGCTTATTTCGTTATACAGTGTTAAATTTCATGATAGTAATTTGTTTCCTTCTAAGGCAGGGTTGACCGGATTGGACCCAATGGGTTTTTTTTGAAAAAACCCATTAAAAAAAAAACATTATTTAGTCCACTTTTGGATTTTTTAAAATTTCCTGAGAAGTTTTAAAAAAATTAATTAATTTAAATATTTTCACAATTTAAACTTCTTTTTTATTTGTTCTTCACCACAGACCATGGACATAAAAAATGAATTTTGAACTTTAATAGTATTTCTTAACTCTCAACGGCATTAAAAAAATACTTCAAAGATTAAAAAAAAATATGTATTTAACTTTTTTCTTTAACTGGTCAATAAATAACTCAAATTATCTTGACTAAGTCCTGTCACGTCTGATTTTCTCAATATTTGTAGATTGTACAGAGGAAACTACTCTAGCTAAAAGGCTTTCATGTGAATTATTTTCTGCAACCCAACATAAGCAAATCTCGAATAAACAAGGTATTTTTTTTAGAAATTAACAGGTTTTACGAACGGTCGGACAGAAAACAGTATAGGATGTAAAAACAGGCAACATAAAATTCAAAGAAATGTCTTGATTAAGCTGGAATACAGTAAATAGGGATTTAAACTACTTGAGGTTCTACAGTAGTTTTGCATAACAAAATGAAATACAATAAAGTAAAATGCAAGAAAAAAATTTAGTAATTAAAAACGAGCATACAATCAATAGATTTTATCACTCGAGAAGTAACTTTGCCTTAACTGTTGGTAATCATGGAAACTAAAAAATCTGAAACTTTACCATTCTTGGGTTTCGTTGTCTTTTATACTTTTTTTCAGAAAACGCTGAATGTTAACTAGTTTTCCAGCTTTTTTTTATCCCAAGACAATTTTTGCGCTTTGTTCATATACTCACTCTACAATATGCTATAAGTACCCCACATTTTCTCTAAAAATAGACAAAAAACCCACATTTCTTTTTAAAAACCCAAAAAACCCTGGGTCCATGGGCTTTTTTTAAAAACACCCGGGTTTTTGCGAACCCTGTTCTAAGGGCGTATGTTTTTTTTGTGAAAGAGTAATTATAAGTTGTTTTTTGTGTTTGTGTGTGCGATTGTGTGTGTGTGTGTGTAGTTTTTGATGCTGATTTATTTTTAATTTTTTTTCAGCAATGATCTAAACTGTGTCACATTGGATTTCGACATGGCGATGATGTCAGATCTCTGTATGCACATCCTTCACATACATGTCCATCAAACTGTAGTTTGAATGAAAGTTTGAAAAAATCTAACCCTAGACACAAAAAACCTATAATCCTTTGTTGGAAACCATCTTCATATTTTCCCTTATCGAACCATACTGATTATGAAATTCATTTTATTGGAATGCACACAAACAAGTAATGAATTGATTTTTTCTGACTATTTCTTAAAGAAGGACTTTGAAGCTTGGCATCTGGCGAAAACATTTCGGTTAAGTTGTTGGTGATCTTTGACCTTTGATCAATTTTGCTTCTTTCGTTTGATTACCAGAATTCATAGAGTTGCAAATTTTAGGCCAAGACACTTTCCTCTTCTGGTTTTGGCATGCCATTTGAAGACCAATAACGATGAAAACCAGTGTTTGTGCGAACATTGTTCTAAGAACTCTTCTCATTGTTCACTTTCTTTCGCTTTAAAACTTCAAAATTCCATGCTTCAGAGGAACAATTATTCCTGTGGGATTCTTGTTCAAGGACTTTTTCTAAAGAACACATTAAAAGTAACATTCTAGGCTCCACCCCTGCAATACACCATCTGCTTGCGAACATTTCTCAGAAATATTTTCCAAGATTTCTTCAAAGTTGAGGAAACAATACCAGGGGCACGTCAGAGGAAGTTGTGGTTTCATTTCAAGTCATTTTCTCGGTAAAAACTTTTAGAAACTTATCGCACTGCAAAAAATGCCCTATTCTTGCGAATTCTGTTTTAAGACACATCGGAATGCTTCTAACTTAAAGAAACACTTGAGAATTCACTCTGGCGAAAAGCCATACACTTGTGCACGTTGTCCAAAGGCTTTTTCTCGGTCTTCAAGTTTACGCAATCACATGAAAATTCACACTGGCGAAAAACCACATTCTTGTAAGCTCTGTTCAAAGACGTTTTTACATTCTTTTCAATTAAAGACACATTTGAAACTACATAGTGGCGAGAAGTCATATTCTTGTGACTATTGCTCGAAGGCATTTACCAGGTCTTTAAATTTGCAATATCATCTACGAATTCACACTGGCGAAAAACCATTTGCGTGTGAACTCTGCCCTAAGACTTTTTCCCAATCTTCCCAACTAAAGGCACATTTGGGAGCCCACAGTGGCGAGAAATCATATTCCTGTGAGCTGTGCTCAAAGGCATTTTCCCATGCTTCATGCTTATACCGCCACAGGCGAATTCACACCGGCGAAAAACCACATTCTTGTGAGCTGTGTTCAAAAGCGTTTGCCGATTCTTCAAGTCTACGCCAACACATGAGACTTCACACTGGCGAGAAACCACATTCTTGTGGACAGTGTTCAAAGACATTTTCCCATGCTTCGAATTTAAAGGAGCACATGAGAATTCACACCGGTGAGAGACCATTTTCTTGCGACCTTTGTTCAAAGGCATTTTCTCATTCTTCAAGTTTACAAAACCACAGGCTACTTCATAGTGACGAGAAACCAAATGCTGGTGGACATCGTTCGGAAGCATTTTCGCAAGCGTCTGAATAAAGGACACATTAATGGTCTACAGTGGCGAGAAGTCGTATTCTTGTGACTTGTAGTCAAAAACTTTTTCCCCGTGATTAAAGTTTACAGCGCAACAGGGGAAATCACACTGACGAGAAACCTAATTGTTGGGAAGCATTTTCGCAATCGTCTCAATTAATAACATATTAATGGTCCACAGTGGCGAGAAGTCGTATTCTTGCGAGTTTTGTTCAAAGGAATTTTCTCATTCTTCATGTTTACAAAACCACAGGGGACTTCACACTGACGAGAAACCAAATGCTGGTGGACATTGTTGGGAAGCATTTTCGCAAGCATCTCAATAAATAACACATTAATGGTCCACAGTGGTGAGAAGTCGTATTCTTGTGACTTTTTCGTATGCTTGAAGTTTATAGCGCGTCAGGAGAATTCACACTGACGAAAAACTAAATACTGGTGGACATTGTTCAAAAGCATTTTCGCAAGCTTCTCAATTAATAACACATTAATAGTCCACAGTGGCGAGAAATTGTATTCTTGTGACTTGTGCTCAGAAACTTTTTCTCATGCTTGACGTTTACAGCGCTTAGGGGGGAATTCACATTGACAAAAAACCAAATTGTTGGGAAGCATTTTCGCAAACGTCTCAATAATTAACACATTTATGATCACAGTTGCAAGAAGTCGTGTTATTGCGAGTGTTGTTCAAAGACATTTTATCATCCTGCAAATTTACAGCACCATAGGAGAAATCACACTGACGAGAAACCAAAGGCTGGTGGGCATTGTTCGGAAACATTTTCGCAAGCGTCTCAATAAGTGACACATTAATAGTCCACAGTGACGAGAAGTCGTATTCTTGTGACTTTTTCCTATGCTTGAAGTTTACAGAGCAACAGGAGAATTCACACTGACGAAAAACCAAATACTAGTGCACATTGTTTAGAAGCATTTTCGCAAGCTTCTCAATTAATAACACATTAATGGTTCACAGTAGCGAGAAGTTGTATTCTTGTGACTTGTGTTCAAAAACTTTTTCTCATGCTTGACGTTTACAGCGCTTAGGGGGGAATTCACACTGACGAGAAACCAAATTGTTGGGAACAATTTTCGCAAGCGTCTCAATAAATAACACATTAATGATCACAGTGGCAAGAAGTCCTGTTATTGCGAGTGTTGTTCAAAGGCATTTTCTCATCCTGCAAGTTTACAGTACCACAGCAGAATTCACACTGGCGAGAACCCAAATGCTGGTGGACATAGTTCGGAAGCATTTTCGCAAGCGTCTCCATTAATAACACATTAATGGTCCACAGTGGCGAGAAGTCGTATTCTTGTGACTTGTGTTCAAAGGAATTTTCCCATGCTTGAAGTTTACAGCGCAACGGGGGAATTAACACTGACGAGAAACCGAATTGTTTGGAAGCATTTTCGCAAGAGTCTCAATAACATATTAATGGTCCACAGTGGCGAGAAGTCGTATTCTTGCGAGTGTTGTTCAAAAGAATTTTTTCATTCATCAAGTTTACAAAACTACAGGAGACTTCACACTGACAAGAAACCAAATGCTTTTGGACATTGTTCGGAAGCATTTTCACAAACGTCTCAATTAATAACACATTAATGGTTCACAGTGGCGAGAAGTCGTATTCTTTTGACTTTTTCCTATGCTTGAAGTTTACAGCTCAACAGGAGAATTCCCACTGACGAAAAACCAAATACCGGTGGACATTGTTCAGAAGCATTTTCGCAAGCTTCTCAACTACTAACACATTAATGGTCACAGTGCCGAGAAGTCGTATTCTTGCGATTACTGTTCAAAACATTTTCTCATTCTTCATATTTAGTGCCACTGGAGAATTTTTCCGATGAACTATTGCTGGCGCTCTGGGCATGGTCTAACATTTATATCCGTGTTACGAATGAAGTGATAAAGCAAATAGTTACAGAGCCTTATCAATATACGACTTATTGTTGAACAATGAGGAAGACTTAGTACAAACGCTTGGGAGGGGAGATTATTGTACCTTGGGACACTGCTAATTTCTAAGAATCTATTTTTAGCAGCCAAGGTTTTTGTAATATCTAATAGTAACCTTCACCACTAAACGGTGCCATAGTAAAAATCAGCATCAAATGAGTAAAATTCACTATTTGGTGAGGGAAAGAAAATTTCATGACTCAAAAGTAAATATTTTCTTCATTTTTATTTCATTTTCTGTCTTTGTATTTGTAAAACTAATCAACTGCATTTTATTTTGTTATTAAAGAGAAATATTTTAAATATTTTGCTTATGAGAAAATAATGATAGTGCATCTAGATTGGACACTATTTTGGTTTTTCTTAAACCACGTGGTGATTGCGCCTTGGGACAGCCAAACATTTTGTACCTTAGGACACGTTCCAAGGTACAACGTATGCATGTTTCTTAATAATTAATATATGTTTAGGAACATGGAATAATGTTCTAATATTATGTAGTCTTTTTAACACTTTTAATGTGAGATAATAATTCATTATTCATAATTCATTTTTAATTATTCATGATTTAATTCACTATCATGAAAAAATATTTTTGTTTTGCGTTTTGGTGGTTAAACCACGTGGTGATTGTACCTTTAGACAACCACAACGTTTTGTACCCTTGGACACGTTCCAAGGTACAACATATGCATGGTTCTTAATAATTAAGATATGTTTAGGAGCGTGAAATAATGCTCTAATTTTATGTGGTCTTTTAAACACATTTAATGTTAGATAATAATTCATAATTCATTATTCATGATTTAATTCATTACCATGGAAAAAATATTTTTGTTTTTTGGTTCAAAATTAGTTTAAGTATATGGCTGTTTGTTGAATCATGAAGACTTTCCCATAGTACAGCAGGATGTGTCCCAAGGTACAATAGGATGTTATATCTCGGAACAGCTTGGAACTTTTACTTTAAATGGCTGGCAATATTTTATTTTCACACTGTCTGAATTTAAAAAAATATATTGCATAGAAATATGTCGGGGTATTTTAGTGTTGACTTTTAGATTTAGAATTTGATTCAAATAATTGACGTTGAAAATTAAAATATGAAAAGTGTCCCAAAGTACAACACTCTCCCCTCCTGATTGAAGCCACTTTGAAGTAGCCCGGTGTACTGCAAGAAACTGACTGTTAAAAGTTCCAATAGGGAAGTTGCATCCTATTAAATGCTCATGTTTTGGCTATTGGATATTGTTAATTGACCCTCAAAACTAAAAAATTCACCATCGCCGAATTTTAAAACACCGTGATTGATTTTTAATGAATTTTTAAAAATCCACGCGCAGAAGTGCGCTCTTCTGAAACGTCACGAGCCTATGTCACAGGGCACTAATGAGCAGCCTTCCGCCGAAGATCCCTTGTCTTCGCTAGGGACATTTTGAGCGCGCTGATATTTTTATTTTTTAGAAATTCAACAATCCTTTTGAACACACTATGGGGGCCGGATTCGTTAAAGCACAATCTAAATAATCTTCTTCAATTAACATCAATGATGATGTTCGAATATTTCCGAGAGGATGAGAGATTTAATGTTACAGAAACGCGAGGAGTTAAATGCAGGGAGGTAAGCCTTTCACGTTTCGTCTTCGAAGTCGAATGCACGTCCTTCGGTTTCTCCCCTATCGGAAGAGCGCATGACGTCACTTCCTATGCCATTTGACGTCACAAGCGCTTGAACTTTAAAAAATAATTTAAAAAAAACTATTTATCGTATCGCAAAAAAAATTTCCTCTATGATGTTCATACATGTTACTCTATCATATAAAAATAAAATTGAAAAATCGAAAACTTCCCTATTGTGCTTTGGATTTAATAGCTGATAGAAGACAGTCCTACTGACGATAGTGCTTCGAATTTTATTCAGAATATTAACCCCGTGTGTTGTGAAAACAAGCAGTTTCAACGTGCTACGAAAGAGTTTTCTGGGTTGAAACTGAAGTCTTTTTGCATTTGTACTTCGATTAGGTGCTGTGTTTTTATATTACAAATATGCCGATACGTCTGGTAAAGCTGTTGCTTCTGCTGAAATTAATGAGTGTCTCAAATACCCCTTTTTATGTTTATTGGAATCTTAATACTAATCTGCCGCTCTATTGCTGATAATTCTTCCTTTAAAAAAATGTATGTGAAGTAGAAAATCTGTTGTGTTTTAACATAGAATCCCTAATTATACAGTACAACCTCGATATCTCGAATCTCTCGGGACGGGAAAAAATTTTGAGGTATCGAGTTTTTGAGTTATCAAGGTTTTTAAAAAATTACACTACTAACTCTCACATGTACACACACGTACGCTATATGCATTTATATATGTACTACTGGACCACATCGAATAACGATCAATAAAGTAGTCTTCAATATTTCACTAGATTTGAAATTTTCCAATTGTTGAAAGTGCACAGGATGAGATTTTGAAATGAACAAATATTTCAACTTGGTTTTTTCACCTAAAAATTTAAAAATTATAATTTTATCTTTAACCAGTAACCTCACATTCAAAAAGTTCTCAGCAACCATTTTGTAGGAGCTAAAAAAGCTGAATGAAGAAAACGAAGAACGCATTTTCCGTTTTCGCTTGAAAACTGAAAGACGAAAAATCGAACCCCTTTCCTCAAAGTGGACAACATGTTCGAGAGAAATGCACAAAGATTCTAAATTCTGCACCCCCTTCATGCCAACACTCCCCTACTATCTTGCCCCAATCTCCTATTCACAAATTTCCAAGAAAATGGATGAAAAACGTTAAGCAATTGTCCCTGGAACTGATTTTACTACAAAAATTGCCGAAGCAAAACGACAATTGAAACTTACTTCTGTGCAAAAAATTTTGACATATCAAGGGTTTCGAAAAATAAATTTCAAGATAACTATGGAAAATACCTAGGGGTTTTTATAGAAAATGCTAGGGAAAATTTTTGTTTCGAGACATCAAGGGTTTCGAGATAAGGAGGTTCGAGATATCAAGGTTTGACTGTATTTGTCATTACATAGATACTAGTGTTACTCCAGGAAGTAGGCGATCAAAGTGTTGGTCAATATTTAGCGAAGAGATTACTTAACAAACTGATTTTTTGGCCCCCGATACATTATAAAGAGGTCTTGATTTTGCATAATACTGTTTGGCCGCGGATTGTATGTAATTTGGCAATCAGCCAAGTGAAGGCGATTCCATCTAAATGAATCCAATTGGGGAGATGGAAAAATAGCAATGGAATTTTGATGCACGCGATTCATAATTTCACCAGGGCCTTATTTATTTATTGTCTTTATTGTGGTGAAAATGAGTGGAGACACAATGAGTTTCTATGGAAACAACAAAAAGAAAATAAAATGTTTTCATTTCGTTCGGAAAATTAAGCGCAAAATCGTAAACTTCAAATTATGTTATAAACAAAATAAATCTATTAATTTTTGAGTGAGAATATCGATCGAATATAGTTTAAATTAAAAATTATTGCAGTGAATAAATTGCAATTTTTATAAAACTGAGTAGAAATAATTAAGGGTCAAACTCGCACATCTGTCAGAAGAACTTCTATCCCTAAAAGGTAATAAACGCGTCCGTTTCCGTCTGTAAACCGGATATTAGCCTTTCCATACGATCCATGGTTAGACAGTAGTTTGTGTACTAATTTGAACGTTGGCAACAAACCACCATGAAAATTTCCGTTGAAAATATCATCATACTGTAATTTCGCACGTCGTCGCCTCAAAGCAAGAGTAAGACATCTAAATCTCAGAAATAACTCTAAGATATCCTACTGTTGCTCTGTGGCGATGATATAAAGGTTGAAATTTTGCTGTTTCACCTGAAGTTTGCTGTTTAATAAATGCAGCGGCTTACCGCAAAGCCGGAGAGCCGACTTGTCCGCCATTTTGGAGCAAACTTGATCCAGTGTTTCGTAGCGATAGCATTGCTGCTGATCTTTACATTTCTTTAGCGTGTGTTAAATTGAGTCAAATAGGTGGTTGTTCGACTGTAAATCGTGCAAACAGCTCCAAAAAAGGATTTCAGCTCTTCAGATTTCTAGCAGATGCAGAAAGAAAAAAGAAATGGCTATTTAATAGCCCGCGAAGCGCTAGCAACTTGGAAACGACGCCAACTGTTTCCAAAATTTCGCCAATGTTCACCTTCGCTCTCCGACTCTCTCGTACCTTGTTTGGGGAATGATTGCCAAAGAAGGTAACTTTCCCTGTTGTACGCTTGCTCCAATATGGCGGACGCGTCGGCCTCTCCAGTTATAGGGGTTCTAATCAGATGGACTTCGGGGATGGAACTGGAAAGAGTATTACCACACTCCAGCCTCTTTCGCCTGTCCATTCTGCGACTTCACGCGTCGAAAATGTAGGCTAGAGCAGCTATATACAGTAGAACCTCTCAATACGGGACACTAAGGGGACCTGACATTTTGTCCCTTAAATAGAGCTGTCCCTTATTGGAGGTTCTACTGTACATAGGCTGACGCATCAGGTTAATTTTTTTGTATTTCGAACCGGGTTTTTCATTGTTGGGATGCTAGGGTTACTGAAGCAAAGTTAAGAGTTGCGCCAAATTGACCAGAAATAATATGTTATTTAAGAAACAATTCATGTGACGCTAATTATTGCTCGCAGTGAAAATAATCAAACGTGATAACTTGCCAGAAAAGACAGCTATTGTTTGACCACGGATTGTATGTAATCTGGCAATCTGCCAAGTAAAGACGATTCCATCTGATTCAATCTAGCAGGGAAGATGGGAAAATAGCGATGGGATATTGATACACGCGTTTTATAATGTCACTAGTGTCTTATTCATTTATTGAATTCTCAGAAATAAAGTAAGGGGAAACAACAAAAAGAAAAGAAAATATTTTCATTTCGTTGAGGAACGTAAAAGCAAAATGGTAAGCTCAAAACTTTGTTGTGAATAAATAAATCAATTAACTTTTGCCGTGAGAATAGAGATCAAATCTACTTTAGTTTTAAAAAATGTTGCTGGTAGCAAATTTTCATTTTTACAAAACTAAGGCTAAATAATAGAGATGCAAAAGTGCACATCTGAAACAAACCAATTAACACCCCTATAAACTAATAGATACGTCCATTTCCGCCTATAAACCGGATATTATAGCCTTTCCATGTAATCGATGGTCAAACTGTACTCAAACATGCTCTCCGATCCAATATGGCTGATCTTAAACTGATGCGCCGGCTCGTCTATATAAGGTAAATGTTGGCAGTTTGAACTTTGGGAGGAGCTAAGCGCTGATTGGTTGAGGGATGTGGCTTAGTCAAGGACTTTTTTTTTTATTATTGGCTCGCTGCTCCAGCCACACAGATTATGGCTGCTTGGCATTCAGCAGAGGTCGTCACAGTATCTCGCCAAGTTTTGTAACGCACTTAGGGACGCTTGGGTGATGGCTTGGCATGATTCGGCTGTCTTCTGCATCAAACTGGATGCCATGATAAAGCCTTTTTATTTTTAACTAACTTAATAGAGCGAAATGTTTTCTCTGCGATAGCTGTCTTGACCCCGGAATGATTGGCGGAGAAAACTTTACCTAAATAGAAGACATAAAAGAATATACAGTATACTCCCGATTATCCGTGTGCGGATTATCCGGTTTGCGGATTATCCGTGAATCATTTCGGAATCACACTTCTCTAAAGCTTCGATGATGTTACCGATAACATGATTGAGGAAGTTAAAGAAATCGAAGGTTTCAAATCAGTTGACGCTGAAAATGTCGAAGAGTGGTTCAAAAGCGACGAATGTGAATCAGGATTTCAATGTCTGACTGACGAAAATATCATTGAACTTGTTACTGAATCAAACGCAAGTGATGATACCGAAAACGAAGATGAAGAACATGAAGAAAATACAATTTCACATTCTACTGCTCTACAATCTGTAGAACAGTTATTGGATTACATGAGTGAAAGAGGTTACGATTACGGAGAAATGATTGCAGTAAGAAAAATTCGGTCGGACATACGCAACAATTTAAACAAACAAAGAAAAAAAAATGTATCACCGATTTTTTTTAAGCAAAATAAATTTCGAAGAAAAGTTCCTGGTTTGTGTGATTATATACATTGTTTTTTCTAATTTCCCCTTAAATAGTTACCCTGCATATTCCTTAAATGATTTTTCGGATTATCCATGTTTTTCGATTATCCGTGCTTCGCCGCCTGGTGATTAGCACGGATAATCGGGAGTATACTGTAGTTTTAATGATGCCTTCGTTTACATCAATGAACTTTGATGATATCAAGGAGACATAAAATCTTAATCACCTCACCACCTCCGGAATAAAATCCTATATTCGCTAAATGATTTAACCACTGTATAGTACATTTGAAATGAAGGAATAAAAATGTACAATGTGCACACTCAAAGCAATATTTAACGTATAACTCCCAAACTAAAAAGGTTAAGTTTTTTCGCTTACGTAAGACGAATGAGAATGAATCGGTCGGCGCGCACGCACTCGACGGTTAAAACCGTTGTATCAACCCTGCATCAACTGTACCTGGTCTCCCATTTATACAAATACAAAAGTGACGACCAGCAACAGGCTCTGGGCCCAGCTAGACTGGTCCTAGTCATTTTACAATCCCCAGTGAAGATCAATGGCCCTCTTAAAGCTATCCACTCCCTTGCTCATGACCACCTCTTCCGGTAAGCTGTTCCAAGGTTCCACTACCCTGCTAAAATAATAATTTTTCCTAATATCCGTGTTATCCTGAGATTTAAATATATATATAATTAGGGATTTTTTTTTTTTTTTTTTTTAATAAAAATACCTCCTGGTGGGTTTTTTTTTTTTTTCATCAAAAATGCCTTCTGAAGGGGATTTTTTGATCAAAAATACCTTCTGGAAGATTTTTTTTTTTTGGATCAAAACTGCCTTATGAAGGGGATTGTTTTTGTCAAAAATACCTTCTGAAGCAGATTTTTTGATTAAAAATGCCTTCTGAAGGGGATTTTTTAATCAAAAATACCTTCTGGAAGGGGTTTTTCGATCAAAGCAGTCTTTTCACATGAATAAGCTATTTCATTTCAGCTCATTCAATAAGCCTTTTCATATAAATTTGCACTTATGATAGAACCAATGCCTTTGGGAGGGGGGTCACCCCCCCCCTTCGCTGCCCCACTGAGTTAAGTATGTGTTATGATTGATTTTACACTTACATGAAGTCTTTTCTCACAGCACTTTTTTTAAGTGGCTGTACTGCTAGCAATTTTAGTTTTAAAATCTATTTGTACATTTTTTACTACAAATGTTTTGTATTTGCTTTAGATTGGGTTTTGATCTTGTACAAATTTAAAGGATTTGTTGCCAAACCCAACTCAACTGGTACACAATTGCTATTCTTACTGGTACAAAGCTGATACCGTGTTACCCCCATTATCCGGCATGCCGCAAAATTCGGGGGTCACCAGATTTTCGATAACACTTGCCTGGTCCTTTTCGGCATGCCGGAAAAATCGAGTTTAGAAAAAAAAAAATAATACTATAGAAATATATGTTCAGCTTAAAAATAAATATAAGTTTTATACATATCTTATTAGTTTTAATAAACAGTTTAATTTTGTAAAAATATTTACAAGCAATGTTATTAGTTATTTTAACAAGAAAAATACTGTTTTATAACGAATAATTGTGTACAAATTAAAACTAAGTAAGCAAACATTTAAGCAGTAAGTTACCGCCCCTAAACCAGTGCTAAAGAATTTACCATAGCTGTTCAATAAATAAAAATTAATCTTAACTTTCTAAAAGGAACCTAAAATATTTTATTAAAAAAAAATATGAATAGCAGTAACGATGATTGCTTCTGAATTGATTACTTTATTGGCATATAATTAAATCCACTAATAAAGACCTACCATAAATAACAAGCCCATATTATATGCAATACACATTTTTCTTTTTATAAAAAAGAAGGTTACTTTCAAGATTTACTTATTTTTTTCCTTACAGTGGCTTGCTTTCTGATTAGAACTGAATGGGGAAATTTGCTTTTGTTTTGTTGCAAAATAAAACTCGAATTATACGACGTGCCGGAAAATTCAAAAATCCCGGCATGCAGGTCAAACTCACTTTTTTCCAGCATGCCACATAATGCGGGGTAATACGGTATAAAAATGATGAATTGTTGATCCCCCCCCCTCCCCCGTGCACGTTATCCTTTTTTACTTCCTTTTACTAAAAAGGAAGTATTGTATTCGCGAAAAAAATTTCACTCAAAAGTCGGCCTTAATTTCCATTTTGCTCACCCCCGAATGAATGTTGAGTTTATTTTTCAACCCGACCACACGTGGATATATGCCTAGGAACGTACAGACACCCGAAATATCCATTTTGACGTTCCCCGAGTTAATTACAACGAGTTTTCTCGTGACGTCTGCATGTACCTATGTATGTGCGTATGTGTGTAGGTATGTCGCATAACTCAAGAACGGAATGTCCTAGAAAGTTGAAATTTGGTACATAGACTCCTAGTTGGGTCTAGTTGTGCACCTGCCTTTTTGGTTGCATTTGGATGCTCCAAAGGGGGTCTTTTGACCCTTTTTGGGGGGAAATCATTGTTAATTTCGATGTAAACTCAAGTGGTGTTACAATTTGGCGGACGGCGATATATCGCCAATCTTTTGGTCGCCAAGTTTTGTCGCCAACTTGGCGAAAAATTTGGCGATTTTTTTTTAAAAATTTATTTATTTATTTATTGAGCAATCACGATTGCTTATTGCTTTCATTTGACTTTTTTTGGCGTCCCTATCATTTTATCTTCCCACCGCCACCCTCCGCACCATCACCGTCGACCGGCTCGTCACGATGCTGCTCCTACACTGCAAAAAAAAAGCTGTTGTTTTTACAGTAAAATACTGGCAGCTCTCATTCCAAAGAAAAACTGCAAAAATTACAATTCTAAACTGTAAAATTTGCAGTAATATACTGTTTTATAACAGACTTTTACTGTGAAATTTACAGCGATAAACTAAAATTAGCAGTAATATACTGTCTTTTAATGGAGCTGCCCTGTGAAATTAACAATGATTAACTGTAAAATTAGCAGTAATATACTGCTTTTCAATAGAACTGCCCTGTAAAACTTACAGTATCAAACTGTACAATTAGCAGTAATATACTGTTTTAGGAATGACTTGACCTGTAAATTTAACAGAGATAATATGTAAAAATAACAGTAATATACTGTTTTAGGAATGACTTGACCTGTAAATTTAACAGAGATAATATGTAAAAATAACAGTAATATACTGTTTTGTAATGGAATTGCCCTGCAAAATTAACAGTATCAAACTGTAAAGTTAGCAATATTATGCTGCGGAATCAACTGAATTGCGCCATAAAAGCAGCAGTAGTATACGGTTTTATAAATGATTTGTACAGTAAAAGTAACAGCAGTAAACCATAAAATAAAGTTATCAATTTTTATGCAAAAGGGTTTTTCACCCTATCGTTGTCTCTTTTCATAGTCGAAATCTTTGCTTTTACAGCTGAAGAACAATATGGAAAAGTGAAGCATTTGATTCTGTATGTACGTTGTAGAAATCAGCCTACATACGAACTCTGTTCCTTTTCTAAAGTTTTTCAACAACAAAAATAATGTTTTAGGCTATGAAAAGCGACAAATAAAGAAATATAAAACACTTTTACATAAAAATAGTTAACTGCTGCTAAATACATGTTTTATTGATATTAATTTCCTTGTACACAAAATAAATCAATGCCCCATCTCAATATTTTATAAACACCTGTTAAAGAAGAAAAAGTGGTGCATTTTCATTTCTACAAAAAACTTTTAGCTCTATTGCAGACTTAAAAATTTACAAATAGAAGGAAATTGCAAAATATGGTCTGAAACTTTATATTAAGAACAGTTATAGCTTTTTCATAATACAAAACTTATTGATCCATGAAGGTAGTAAAAATGAGAAAGTTTTTAATATATAACTGAAAATACTACATCGTATCTTCACTAAAAGTACTTTTTTCATTATTGTAATGCTAAAATGTGCATCATAACGTGGGAAATGTTTTGCAATATGCAATCCATTAAACCTTTAAGTTTATTTTAACTTTATGCATGCAATTATGTGCATTTATTTTTCTTTTATGGTAAAACAATATTTTCATGGTTTTCTTCTTTTTTTAATGTTATAAGTTGCATTTGGATCTACTTTATTTGAGAAATATTAGTAACAAATTTTATTTCACACCATATGTGCAGTATACAGCATTTAGACTGCACAGATTGGTTTTTATTCTAAACTGATTATTATAGATTAGATAATACTTTATCCTATTAACCTTTTAAAGTTTACATAGAATGAAAACTATAAATATGTGACGGTTTAAAATTCCAGAGCTACTAAACAGAAACAATTTTTTACTCGGTATAATAAAATCTGCAGGTTTATGAGTACTAGTATTAAAGTTATATAATTTTTGGAGTAGTAAAACCAATTTTTAACTTTATATTATGTTATACTGTTTTCATGAGAAAAAATAAAACATTCACACCATTAAAAATTGCCAAATTATTTTATTTCGTATACATCACCTATAAATATCGATTAGTAGTTTTTACAGTGAAATTGCAGAAATTCATTTAAAACCGAATGCTAATTTTTTCAAGGTCAACATTTTTATATTACAAACTTGATTCTTCTTTGTGACATCTTTGCCGACTTAGGTGCCATCATTAGGCCTTATATCATGAAAGCATCTGTCAAAATAAAAATTGTTAGAATCTCATAAAACTTGTGGACACCAAAAAACATTCATGAAAAAATCAAATTACGTAGGTATAAAAATACGCCCTAAAATGATTAAAATTATGAATCTGAATGATCTGAAATTAAGATTGCCCTGGGAAGTTGCTTTTATTTTTAAACCGCTTAACATATACCTAAATTGTAATTGAATCGTTTATTTCAGGAACCAGTTAAGCGCTAAATATGTTGTTTTAAGGAGAAAAAAAAACTGCTGTGCAGCAATTTGGAAACTACGCAATTGAAACGGTGGTTTATTAGTGTCTAATTAAAATAGACCTAATCTGAATACTTTACATAAGAACTCAAAAAAGAAAAAAGAAAGAACATAATCTTACATTTTATCTTCCATGTCAAGAAATGCATTTATACTGGTTTCTGAAATACAATTCAAAAAAATCCTTCTAACTTTCGGTAGTTTTGAAGGATTTTGTAATACATAGGAGACCGTTGATTAAGAGTAATATTTATTTTTTTCGATCGGATAACTGAAGTGATCGGTGATTGGGAGAATATATATCTTAAGGATAATAAAACTTGAAACTAGTTTCTTCTTATAATAGGCTACAGATTATTGGATTGCAATATGTTTACTTCAAAGCAATAATTAGGATGCGGTAGAGAATTATTTTTTTAGAAAATGGAGCAAGGTCGACGTTTAAGACAACCAATTGGGAAATATTGAGGTATTCATTTAAAACAATGAATACTGCATCTAGCCTCTTTTAGCCCCCCCCCCTCCCCGAGTTGCTATAGTAGCACTGAAAACCGTAGATGTGTTTTCTTTGTTTTTCTTTTTTTTAAACTTATATTCCATTCCAACACTTGTTAACAGCTCAAACTATGTTCAACTGATACCAGCTTCATATTCTTTTTGTTTGACAGCTGCCCATTATTATAAATCTGAATATGAAACAATGTGTGATGTAAAATAATTATTTAGATTTCTGCACTTAATATGAAATATTTTATTTATAATTTTTTAAAATATTTTTTTTTCATATATTTTATTCCACAATTGTGTTATTATATTGTTTAAATTTAAGTTTTTGGAGCTTTTTTCTAAGTACTAAGGAATTGCATAAAAAAATCATTTGAGTTGAAATAAAATAATACCGTAAGAGCATTCTATCTTATATCTGTCTTAATATTTAAGCATAATTTAAGATGTTTCATTTATATTTTATGTCTTTCAAAATGTGGACGCCCCCCTCCCGTTTTGAACAGCTATCGATGTCCCCATTTAATCCACCAGCGACTTTTTTTTAAAGTGCTACTTCTTTTGATAGGATTTAGACAATTTATCTTTAAGTTTTTCAGAATTTACCTGAAACCCGGAAGAAACAATTCTATATTCCCAAAATCAAGATGGCTTAGTTAAAGTCAATTCAGTAAAAAGTGAAAATCGATCAGAAAAGTTGAAAGTTTTTAACAAAAGAATAAATCGACAAACATCTCAAGAAATAGATTACATCTGATACTGCCAGTTCTAATCATTAAGAAATTGTAAGTCCAAATTTGGCCCGCCGTCCTTGTTGTAAACAATGCTACCCTTCTTGGAAATGCTTGACAGAGGACCGCACCTCTTTTAACTGTAAATTTAAATATGCTCACATTTGCAAAATAACTGCTTTTTATTTGCATTATAATAAAAATAATCTATAATTTTGTTTGATAAGTGTCACAAGTCTGAATATACGAAGAAAGTTTTATACGCTGTAATACATCGTACTTTAAACTCTAATCTTTATTGTTGCTCTCATTATGAAGTTGACTTTAAATTTTGTTCCTTTAAATTTTTACAAACATACGTACAATAAATAATAAAGTACTTAACATTCTGATTTGGTTCCTTCAATTTTAATAACATGTAAAAACAAAGAATCAGTGCTCTAAAATTTACTGGAAAATAAAAATAAAAAATAATGAAATAATGAAATAAATTACGTTTAATTTAGCGCTAGCAACAGAAATTTCTATATTCCGGTGATTCTTGAAATGATAATATTCAACTACCCATAAAAGCCAATATTGAATTACAAGTTTAAAAAACCCAGACGTAAATGAATTGTATGTTCCATCACATTTAAATAAAAAAAAATTTAGTTTATCTTGTTCCAATCCATAGAGTTCTTGATTGTAACATAAAACCTGACAACGGGCACACAAAAATCAGCTTTAGGGGCCCAATATGGCACACAGACCGTTGGATAGGCTTTAGTGGCTTAAGAACGCTCTAAAACTCAAAAGCATTTGTGATTACAAATTACATCCTAAAACATAAAAATATAAATGAAAAAGGTACTTATAAACTTCCAATACCGGCATTCATGTCACTAAGTGAATCATCGCAACATCGTTCAAACTAGAGGCTTTTTTGAAATTCCGAGCGGAACACAACCACGAACTGCCATCTTGATAAAATGAGACCACCATTCAATTCTGGTCGCAAGTTACGTAGTTCTTTACATTTGCATACCACTTAACTCATAGAAATAATATTGCACTAGTGAATAAATTTAGATGAAGGAAATTCAGGCGGCTAGAATGAAATACTTTAAGACATGAATAAAAAAAATAGAAATATATTACAGGGCATTCCGTTTGTGTGCACAAATTGTAAGTTAAACATAATGGAATAATTGAGACATTTCAGAAAAAGAAAAAAAAAATCTAGAAAAATATGTCATTGCAGTTCAAGCTTTATGTAAATTTTCCCTAGAGAAAGGTTTTGTAAAACAATCAGCTACATTATTTTTAGTTTCAACAAATTGTATTCCAAATTCATTTTTATCAATCAAATTCCTTAGGAAATAGTACCCCACATCAATCTGCTTAGTTCTGCAATTTCCTATTGCAGAACTAGAAAAATCGATTGCAACTAGATTGATTAATAGTACTCTGTACTGTGACAATCTAAAATTCTGAACTCTTTTCGTAGCCAATTGATTTAAAATTCCTTTAACCCACTTCCTTAGATTATTCACTAATTGAAATATACTCCGCTTCCATCCCCCCCCATTGGAATTCGGTCGTCGTGATTCGAGGCGTAATCTGTATCAGAATGACAATGATTTATTCAATTTACAGACAAAACTTAGATTTCAGGGATGGACAAACCTTTCAGGTTGTCTCACAAATCTCCTCCTTTAAATCCGCATATAGATACGCATTGCAAACATCTACATGGAAATGGACTCAATGTAGCTTATACACAAAAATTCAAAAGAAAGCTTCAATCAAAGGAAAGGAAATTGCTAGAGAGAACACTTGCGAAAAGTACCCCCCCCCCCCCCCACCTTTGTGGGTATTTAAAATTACCAGTCTGGTCTTGAAGCGCATTATTTCATTCTGCTCATTTGTTTTTAAATAAAAAAAACCATCTGTACCCTTTTTTCTTTCTAAAACTTTCATTCAGTGGAACCAATACGTGAACGTTTTTTTCTCGTATCACCTGAATTTCTTGAGCCATTCCGTTTTGCCAATTTTAAATCTCGGAAATGTTAGCTTCTAGCATACTTGAATTATCCCCCACCCCCCTATCTTCATAAAAATCCTATACTTTTCTTGAATTATCATCACAAGTGAAATTAAAATATTTTGTGTTTTCAATGTTATTTTCAGAACAATAAACCTCGGCTTCACGATTCGGACTTTAGAACCGTCGTGTTAATAGAATAATACTTATCCCTGCATTCTTTATTTTGCCTTGGACTTTCTTTAACCCATTTAATTCTCAACATGCTATTTTATGATTTTCAGGATATTCTTCTTCTACTTCAGATTTACTCAGTAGTGAAATAAAACTGTGTCCCTCTGTTTCTCGTTCCTGGGGGGGGGGGGGGGTTCGCCCAGAATTTATTTTCGTCGAATTTAACATTCAGCGTTTCTTTCACTTCGCAATTTTTGAGATCCCAAATTCTGTAACCTTTCGTATGAAACGCATATCCTACCATGACTCCTTGTTGAGTTCTCATATCCAATTTGTTTACTTTCTGTTTTGGAAGCCCAATATACGAAATGCAGCCAAAAAAAACCCGGGAGTGTTTAATAGATGGCTTTCTTCCCCCAAAAAGCTCAAAAAAGGGTTTGGTTTTTCCTTTTAAAACCGCTCTAGTCCGTAAGCAGTGGAAGTACATAGCTGCTTCGGCTCAAAACTGCTGAGGCACATTCGATTCATTTAAAAGTTTCCATTCATTAATGTTAACTTATAGTGTTCTATGACGCTACTTTGTTTACTAGAGGATTTGGTGGTTTTTTCGATTATTATGCTTTGGTCGCTAAGGTAAATTTCAAACCGGGAGTTCAGAAATTCCTTTCCGTTATCGGAGCTTTGCCACAAATCTCTCTTATCTTTTGAAACCTGACAAAGTGTTCTTAAACCTCACTTTTCTTCTTAAAGAAATAAACAGGAGAGTTTCTTGAAAAATCGTCTATTATTGTGAAAATAATCCCCCCCCCCCCCTTTAAAGAACTCAACTGCTAAGGAACCCATCGTATTCAAATGCAAAAGATCTTACCGGGCGTTGGCTTGAATCTCCGTTACAGGTTTAAACGAAATTCTCCGATTTTTTCATTTTACACGGATAACAATCTGACATATTTTTACTTTTGATAAGCAGTGAAAGACAGTGAAGTACAGAATCACACTTTTCATTATTTATAATATACTTTTTGTCTTCATCCTGAACATGTTGATGCCAAAATTTAAGACTCAAAGTGTTCTAAAAGTTAAAATGTAAGGAAACTGATGAGTTTCAAGGTTATAAGAGTTTCAAATTCTACTGTAGTTCTCGAGCATCTACTTTTCTAAATGAGCATGTCCTTCAAAGCGTATAAAATATGACAAACAATGCATAATAATGTAAATATTCTACTTTAAATTTAAAAGCTGTAATTTTGACGAGAACGAAACACTGCCAGATCAGAAATGAAAAGCCGAAAATTTTAAAATATAGCCAGGCACCTCCTGAACTTAAATATGTTGGGAAGACGTATAATCTCAATTTGCCAAATGGAACTTAAATATTTACCGATTAATAAAATACTGGTGAATGCACACATTAAGTACGCACAATTAAGTACAATATCTAATGAAATTTGGTCATTCGAAAATTTAGAAATTGCAACATTACAATTATGTCCCCAAATTTGCAGAATAGCCAGACAAAATTTTCCCAATATGGCATTTTTGGGGAGGTCATAGAGACTTCCCGTGACCTCCAATCGAGTGCCTTTAAATATAGTTTCTAAAATTATTTTTACGTTCACAAGTTTCAATGGTACTAGTGCAATTTTCCTGAAGTAAAACTTTAATTTCCTGCTGACGCAAATATAAAACTTTTAAAACACAAGGGTTTCGTGTTTGTATTTTAAGATGCTTATTTTTTAAGTTTTTTTATTTATTTATTTATTTATTTATTTATTTATTTATTTTGAGTTCTTTATTGATGATTTTTTTAATTATTATTATTTTACTTTCGACCGATAAGTATGAAAGCTGGCTCCAGATTTCAGAGAATTTTGAGTCGTTCAGACATCAGAGTATTGTATTTCCACAGTGTCAAATTCTTCAACAAAAAATATCAGTAAATTGTATACTGTTTGCATGTCTCTCTGTCACGTTGTTATTTTATTTATTTACATTTTATTCATCGAATTATGTACAGAATATAAAAGCTACTGACGCTATAACGTAAAGTTTTTCAATAAAATGGTTAAATGCAAAATGTTAAAGAATTTAAAATTGAACATAAGAAAAAGAAAAAACAGAAGAAAGAAGTCAATCGCGATATGCTAAAAATTCACTAGAGAACATAAAAATTTAAATTTTAAGTACGGACATAGTATATAACACAAAATGTAATCGTACACAAAGTTTAATGTTCTAATAACTTTAAATACGATCAAGAAAGGAATTGATTT
Source organism: Uloborus diversus (assembly GCF_026930045.1). Lineage (NCBI taxonomy): Eukaryota > Metazoa > Arthropoda > Arachnida > Araneae > Uloboridae > Uloborus > Uloborus diversus. The sequence goes on from NW_026558829.1 coordinate 39,505, forward strand.
ATTTTTAAATAAAATTTGAGTTTCAGAAAATGTTTAAAAACTATCACACGTGCAGTAAAATATTCAGAATCACAACAACTACTCTAATTTTTGCTAGAAAGCAATCGCTGCAACTTAGCAACTATAAGAAATTGCAATGTCAGCATCAACGAATATTGGGATACGAATTGCAATTTCAAAATAAGCTGTTATTTTACATACATTCTCGATGATAAAGAAAACTGTATTTTGAGGAAAAGGGAATGAATAATATAACCAGCACTTACCTTTAACTTGGATTACAGTTGAGCAGTCCTGCCTCAGCACACCCGAATCATCAAAAAACATGGCTGCCAATATCTTGAATTCATTAGTTTCTGTTCCCATATGAAAGAAACACCTTTTGCGCATCGTTTTGCGCAATCTAAAATATTTTTACAGTTTTTCTCTGTTATTTGGCAGAGCAGTATTAAACTGTAGGAAAAAGCAGTATATTACTATAAAAACAACAATTATTATTTGCAGTGTATAGCGAAAGCCGTCTCCAGGTTGCGTCCATGTCCTGCACACATGCGCATACATACACAACTACACACACGCACACAAACATATACAAACACATACAAACACACACACACGCATACATACAGACACCTACACATACACACATACACACAAAAACATACACACACACAAAAACATACACACACGCACAACTACCCAGACATTCATGCCTGCACACAAACACATATGCCTACACACATACACATACCCCTACACACAAACACACATACCCCTACACACAAACACACATACCCCCACACACAAACACACATACCCCCACACACAAACACACGCCTACATACACACACTCGTGATTGCGAAAAACATAATCTGAATTCAAGATGTCAAAATTCAATTTTTTTTTTTTTTTTTTGCTATCAAAATAGTGATATTTTTCAATGTTTTCTAATTCTATTTATTTCTTTTCAGCAAAATCTGGAAGGCATGTTGTTGGATTTCAGTAAATGTGACGTCCTCGTCTGATGCATTTCGAGTCGATACTTTTGCTTGTGCCTTCATCTAAGGAATTAGCTTAGCTGATTTTTGGATCGATACACCTTAAGTAAAACTTTCCTAAATACTTCGCTAAGAACTGTGGAAACAGCAGTTGTGGCGAGAGTCGATGCTTATGATAGATTGATCTTTATTGAAAGCAAAAGAGTTAAAGTTAAAAATTAAAGTTTTAAAATTTTGAGTACATTTTAAAAATTACAGAAATAGCAACTGGTTCAAAACTGTTAAGAAAACAAAAAAAAATAGTGAAGAGTGTTATTTGGAAGCGTTTGTGTACGCAAGCATTTTTATTGAGAATCGATTATATATGTTTACTCATAAAACCCAGTCCACAAAGAATAATTTTGAACAGTTATCTGCAGTATTTTTTTGAACAGTTCTTCCAAAAAAAAAAAAAAAAAAAACAACGAACTCTCCAACTCAAAAAACTTCTAACTCTTGTTTGACAAAACAATAGTTTGATGATAAAATCTAAGAGTCCATACTGGTGGCGTCCATACTGGTGAGAAACCATACACCTGTGAGGTTTGCGCAAAATCATTCTCCAGACCTAGTATCTTGAAAATGCATCGGAGGACCCATACTGGTGAGAAGCCATACGCCTGTGAACATTGCTCAAAAGCCTTTTCCCGCTTGGAGCGCTTAAGATTGCACATGAGAACCCATACAGGAGAGAAACCTCACGCCTGTGAACATTGCTATTGTGTAAAAAATTTGTCCTATTTTATATTCTATGTACTGTGAGAGTTTTGTTAAAAAACCGCCATTATGCTTTGGTAGTGTCCAACCGACTCAGTCTTTTCAAGCGTTTGAAAACTGTAGGCACCTTTGAGCATTTACCTTCGCGCAAATTCATCATCTTGTGAATTTTCTGAGGGATCACTTCCTTATTGTTCCGCAATGGCAACCAGTTCTGAGACCCAGCATGGATCTAAAGACATTTATTCCTGTGAATATTGTTTAAAAGCATTTGATCACCCTTCAAATTTAAAGACACATATGAGAATTCATGGTGGAGAAAAACCTAATCCACCTGAACATTGTTCAAAAGCTTTTTCCAGTGCTTCAAATTTAGAACAACGTTCAACCCATACTGGCGGAAAATCATTTACTTGTGAGCATTGCTTAAAAGCATTTTCTAAAAATAAAAATTTAAATCAACATTTGAGGACCCATACTGGTGAAAAACCATTCACCTGTGAGCATTGCTCAAAGGCGTTTTTTACAGCTGCAGCTTTAAAGCAACATTTGAGGACCCATACTGGTGAGAAAACATTCACCTGTGAGCAATGCCCAAAGGCGTTTTTCAGCACTTCAGATTTAAAGAGACACCTGAGCGTCCATACTGGTGAGAAACCATACACCAGTGAGGTTTGCGCAAAATCATTCTCCAGACCTAGTATCTTGAAAATGCATCGGAGGACCCATACTGGTGAGAAGCCATACGCCTGTGAACATTGCTCAAAAGCCTTTTCCCGCTTGGAGCGCTTAAGATTGCACATGAGAACCCATACAGGAGAGAAACCTCACGCCTGTGAACATTGCTCAAAGGCATTTTATGCAGCTACAGCTTTACAGGAGCATCTGGAAATCCATCATCGCGCGAAACCACCATGCTGCGAAATTTGCTCGAAGGTTATATCCAGTGCTTCGTATTTAAAGGCGCACATGAGAATCCACGACAGACGTTATTCCTGCCAACTTTGCTCAAAAGCGTTTTATAACGCTTCTCGTCTGGAGAGGCACGTGAGATCCCATACTGGAGAGAAGCCACACACGTGCGAATATTGCTCAAAGGCGTTTTCCAAACTTCCAACTTTAAAAGCACACCTGAGGACCCATACAGGAGAGAAGCAACCGTTCGCCTGTGAACATTGCCCAAAGGCGTTCTCCAGCTCAACGTATCTGAAGATACATCTGAGGACCCATACCGGCGAGAAGCCATACAAATGTGAAGTCTGTTCAAAGGCGTTTTCCGGCGCCGCTGATGTAAGGGTGCATCTCAGGACCCATACTGGCGAAAAACCGTTCACCTGCGAAGTGTGCTCTAGGAAATTCACTCAACTGTCGCACCTGAGAGCGCACTTGAGGACCCATACAGGAGAGAAGCCGTTTGCCTGCGACGTTTGTTCCGAGGTATTTGCTCATTCAATTATGCTGAAACGACACTTGAAAGTTCATGCTAAGGAAAAGCCAAATTCTTCTGATGTTTGATCTAGAATATGTTCTCCATTAACAAGCCTAGAAAAACGCCTGAGAATTTTTGCTAGTGAAAACAACTTGAGTTCACGAATTTTCTTTTGAAGCATGGCCCCCACTAGATGGCGCTGACGCTTTACAGGCCTGGACAATTTATGACTTTTCTATGTTAAACCAAATGCAACTATGAGTAAAAACGACAACAACGTGCATAAAGTACAAATAAAGTAATAAAATCGAGTTAAAAACTCAGCAAACAGCTGTTTCGGGGCTGTTATATGCAAGCCCCTTCACCAGTGCATAAAAGAAGAACGAAAAGTCCCCACAATGTAGACCGAACGACAAATGAACACTTTTTTTTTTTTGTCGTTCGGTCGACATTGTGGGGACTTTTAGTTATACTTTCATGCACTGATGAAGGGGCTTGCATATGACAGCCCGAAACAGTTGTTTGCTGAGTTTTTAACTCTATTTTATTACTTTATTTGTACTTTATGCACGTTGTTGTTGTTTTTATTCATTCCATAGTACAAAGTTTTCGACTGCTTTTTACAAATGCAAATATGATTTGCTCTTGAAATTCTAGAAAAAATCAAAGCTTCATATGTTGCCTATTTTGACCGCAAGAGGCGCTGAACGGAACCCTGACATTAACCAATCAATGGCAACGTAACGGAAAACAGGGATTCCCTGTAGCGCCCTCTTTATTGCCGTGAGTTTCAGCGATTGTCACGGCCTATAAGCATAAGCGAAATTTAGTGAGGCTATGTTTGAAGATATTTTGCAATGCACATGAATGAACTGTTGAGGGGGGAAGCAAATTTCTGTGAATTGTGTTCGTAGAGTTTTTCACGATTAAAAATCCCAAGATAACGTCTGAGGATCTGTTCTGGATAACGACTTTCTTCTGCATTTTGTTTCAGGCTATTTTCTCAACAAGGAAACTTGAAAGTACTTCTGCAATTCTATGCGGACAAGAAACCAATGAAGGTGGAAAGTTTGTTTGAAACATTTTCTGCAGCTGAAATATTGACTGTGTGTCGGTTCTTTATAATTTCTTTGTTTGAAACATTTTCTGCAGCTGAAATATTGACTGTGTGTCGGTTCTTTATAATTTCTTTGTTTGAAACATTTTCTGCAGCTGAAATATTGACTGTGTGTCGGTTCTTTATAATTTCTTTGTTTGAAACATTTTCTGCAGCTGAAATATTGACTGTGTGTCGGTTCTTTATAATTTCTTTGTTTGAAACATTTTCTGCAGCTGAAATATTGACTGTGTGTCGGTTCTTTATAATTTCTTTGTTTGAAACATTTTCTGCAGCTGAAATATTGACTGTGTGTCGGTTCTTTATAATTTCTTTGTTTGAAACATTTTCTGCAGCTGAAATATTGACTGTGTGTCGGTTCTTTATAATTTCTTTGTTTGAAACATTTTCTGCAGCTGAAATATTGACTGTGTGTCGGTTCTTTATAATTTCTTGTGGTGTAGCATTTTTTTAATCTGATTAAATTGGTTAAAATTGGAAGTTTCAGACAAGCATTTAAATCGTTCCTAACGAGGAATACAAAATTATTTTTGCTTTGAATTACAAATAATTCTTTTCGTTTCTGCTCCTTACCTCTTAGAAAAATTGCGTTTTTTCGTTGCTACAGCAAAGTAATTAGTCATCTCACGAATACGTAATCTGCATTTTTTTACGACTTTAAAATTCAAGAATAAATCTCTACATAGTATAAAATGAAGTCCCCCAAAAGCGTCTGTGTGTTTGAACTCGCAAAACTCGAGAACTACCCGGCCGATTGCGCTGAAATTTTCACAGTTTGTTCCTTTAAGTCCTGAGAAGGTTTGCAGACCAGTTCGAATAAAATTCGATTAAAAGTTCTTTTTTTATTCCAATTTACGTCCAATTTACACATACATTCTCGAATATGGGGGTGAAAAATCACTTGCACATATTAATACTACATATCGTTAGAAAGGGTAGAATTTTCCACGTTCTACGCAATTTGTTTCAATGCTTTAACTTCATTACGGCGGGAGTTATTTGCGTTTTTAGCTCGATTTTTTTTTTGTCTTAGCTGAAATTTAGGCACTACTTTCTTCATGAAATCCGTCAATAAAAAGTGAAGGAATTGTCAAACAGCTTTCTTTTTGACGCCATTGGAAAAAGCGATCTTTTTTATTCCAGATTTAACTCGATCTATGGTCGAAAAATAAGCTTTTATCTCGAAAGGAAAAAAAGTTACAAGCCTTTTTAAATCAAGTTAAAGAAATCTCGATTCCATTCAAATTGTGAACCATTTTCTTTCGCATTTTAATTCCTTAAACTTATTTTATTTTGTGTTTCCATGGTTACGCATCTTAAATCCATCCTTCTGGATTTAATTTCTTAAAAGTATTTTAATATCTGTCGTCATTGTTTGGAAAGGAAGTCAGATGTTTTTTTTTTTTTTGTTTTGTTTTTTTTTTGTACGCCTGATTGTTGAATACGTCACTTGACACAATTTTTATTTTCAAGGTGGACCGGGCAAAGCCGGGCAACGTAGCTAGTCTTTATATAAATGAAACTCCGAAGATGTGTGCGCACGGGGTAAAGTCGTAAGTTACAGAAGGGCGATTTTCGAAAAAACGTCCCGTGCGTATCGCTTAATATTTTATTTTATTCAAGTAACTATTATTTAAATATGGGATTAACTATTATGCTTTGATAGTATATTAAGGGGTCACACTACCTTTCAAGCATTTTTTTAAATTTAAGTAAATTCTATTTTTTGTTAAAACTATAACATGCCTACTTACTTTGTAATCAATATTTTTTTTTTAATTTTAAAATATTGCTTACTTTTTTTAAAAATTCAAAACAATTAGGAGAATTTCAATTTTTAAAAATCCCTAAGGCTTTTTTGTTTTTAAACTAATATAAAAAAATCTTTTTGCTAAACGATCACAGTCATCATCTCTAAAAATCTGTGCCTTCATTTGCTTTTGTGTTTACTAGAAAATTTTCTAAGATCAATTACGGAAAAAATCGTAATTTTTTTCAAAACAATTTGGTTTTTAAAGGTATAACATGCTCTAAACATTTGAATAATTTATAAAAGGCTTATCCGATACACAGTTTTGTTAAATATATTATCTTAATTGCAAAAAGTATTACTTTAAAGCTGTATCCCTACATAGTATAAAATGAAATCCCTAAAAAGCGTCTGTGTGTTTGAACTCGCAAAACTCGAGAACTACCCGGTCGATTTCGCTGAAATTTTCGTAATTTGTTTCTTTAAGTCATGAAAAGGTTTGCAGCCCGGTTCGAAAAATAATCGATGCATAGTTCTTTTTTTATTCCAATTTAAGCCCAATTTTCACATAAATTCTCAAATATGTGGGTGAAAAATTACTTGCACATTATAACATTACATATCGTTGGAAAGGGTTGAATTTTCCGCGTTCTACGTAATTTGTTTCAACGCTCTAACTTAATTACGGCGGGAGTTACTAGCGTTTTTACTTCGAATTATTTTAGGCTTAGCTGAAATTTATGCACTACTTTCTTCATTAAATAAATCAATAAAAAGTGAAGGAATTGTCCCACAGCTTTCTTTTTGACGCCATTGGAGAAAGCGACCATTTTTACTCCTGATCTAACTCGACCCATGGTCGAAAAAATTAGCTTTTATCTCGAAAGGAAAAAAAGTTACAAGCCTTTTTAAATCAAGTTTAAGAAACCTCGATTCCATTCAAATTGTGAACCATTTTCTTTCGCATTTTAATTCCTTAAACTTATTTTATTTTGTGTTTCCATGGTTACGCATCTTAAATCCATCCTTCTGGATTTAATTTCTTAAAAGTATTTTAATATCTGTCGTCATTGTTTGGAAAGGAAGTCAGATGTTTTTTTTTTTTGTTTTGTTTTTTTTTTTTTTTTTTTGTACGCCTGATTGTTGAATACGTCACTTGGCACAATTTTTATTTTCAAGGTGGACCGGGCGAAGACGGGCAAAGCAGCTAGTCTTTAATAGAAAAAAAATCCTTAGGGATTCTTATAACACGAAAACACACACACACACACCCAAAAAAAAAAAAAAAAAAAAAGATCATTGAGATGAATTAATTTAAAGTTTTCACTTAGCGAGCATGACCTAAAACCATTCATAACTTTTTAAATATTTGGACTAAAGCAATGAAACTTTTCCCCTGTGTTTGGACTAGTGTTTAGTTTTGAAATAAGCAATAAAATTTTTTTTGATCGTTTGGTCATTTTTGAGGCACTATAACCCCTTAAATCATGCACTGTTTTCCTACAGCTTTATGTTTTGAAGGCTTTGGTGTGCTGGAAAAAATAAAAAACTTAGTTTTGCGCACTGGACATTTTTTCGAGAACCGCCCAGAACCATTTTCGCTGAATTTTCAGTGTTGTTGTAGTTGTTGTGGTATGCTAGTTAGGCTGGCAATTTTGGGTGCGCTGCTTCACTTCTGCAACTGTACCGTAATCTGGTGCGAAGTCCGACTTCTACAGTACGCCATAAGGACCCGTTTATAGGGTAGGCTACCAAGGCCGTAGCCGGGATATTTTTTCGGGGAGGGACATGGTCGAGGCAAAGGTGGTTCCAGAACATGTAATCAAGTGGGAAAACAGCATTTAAAAATTATGTTTATTACGTTGTTTGCAATAATTAAACAACAATGTATTTAAAAAATTTGTGTCAAATAATTATTTTAATTAATTATTTCATTAATATTTGATAACTAATTTATAACCATCGGAATTATTAATTATTAAGTTCACAAAATAAGAGGACTGCGTACGCTTTTACGGTCTATAACACTTGATACAGTGTTTATTACATGTTTGCAGTTACAAATGCATGCGTCGGGGGCTTTTAGAATAACTTTCAGGCAAATAAGTGAAAATAGTCGCAGTTGAAAAGTAATCTACACTCACCACCTCAAAAAATAGATTAATATTCTTAAAGGCTTACTTTATTAAAATCTACAAAATTGAGCATGTAATTAAAAGTATGATAGGATTAAAAATGATCGTTTTGATCATGCAAATCTGTTACGCCTCTTGTTAAAGTGTGTATCAAGGAATGGTTTTAAAATGTTATCCGCTAACAAGAGTCTTTAGCAATCAGTAATGAAACAGGGTGTAAAAAAATGAGGACTTTTTGAAATTTGTAAAAATTGTATGGAGGTGAGGAGGGAGGGGCGAAAAGAAGAAGATGTCTGAATTAAAGAAGATTTGTACAACAAGCCTAAGTGATAGTGAAGGAGTAATCGAAGGAAGAGTTTTGATTGGATTGTCTTCGTTTCTTTATTTTTTCGACAATTTAAAATATCGGGGGAGAATTTGTCCCGACCGTCCCCGCCCTGTCTACAGCCCTGTAGGCAACCATTCACAGCGTAACAACACATTCACAAAGGACAAGGACAAGAGAGAGAGAGTGCGTCCATGCTCGAGCCGGGATTTGAGCCCAGACCCCTCTCGCATCTGACCACTCTGTTTGTGTTATGAAGGTTTGTGTACTATTTCCTAAAAAAAAAAAAAATCGACAAGCAGTTCTTTTTATTACCTTTTACAAAAAAAGAAGTATTGTATTCGAGAAAAAAATTTCGCTCAAAAATTATCCTTAATTACCATTTTTCTCTTCCTCGAATGAATGTTGAGTTTTTTTTTTTTTTTTTTTTTCGACACGACCACACGTGGATACATGTCTACGAACCTACAGACACCCGAAATATCCGTTTTGACAACCCCCGAGTTAATTACAACGAATTGTCTCGTGACGTCCGTATGTATGTGTGTATGTATCTCGCATAACTCAAAAACAGTATGTCCTAGAAAGTTGAAATTTGGTACGTAGACTCCTAGTGGGGCCTAGTTGTGCACCTTCCCTTTTGGTTGCATTCGGATGTTCTTAAGGGGGTCTTTTGCACCTTTTTATTGGGAAATCATTGTTAATTTCGATGTAAACTCAAGTGGTGTTATAATTTGTCGGACACTTGGCGATATATCACCAATCTTTTGGTCGCCAAGTTTTTATCTCCAACTTGGCGACAAATTTGGCATTTTTTTTTTTTTTTTTTTTTTTAATAATTTGTTTCCAATTTAGCCGTTGGTGATATTTAGAGAGTAAACAATTGAATCACATTAAAACTGCCAATAATGAGAAAATGACATTAAATTGGAGTAAAAGGCAGTCATGTGATGCGCACATCACCTTGTTTTTTTTTTTTTTTTTCTGAACATCAAATACTGCAATATACTTCCAATTCCTATACTTTAACTGAATAAATTCTTTCTTTTTAGTAAAGTAGCTGCATTAATCCGGCTTATATATACAAGATAGCCATTTACGACGAGTTCTCAATTTGTACCCCCTCCCCCAAGTAAGGGCATGTAAAGATTTTTCCAAACCCCTCCCCCTCAGAACCCTTACGTAATTAATGAATGGTCCCTTACAGATTAAAATGCTCTCCATGCTGTTATCCGATAAAAGTGCGCAGCTCTGTCTAGTCCTACTTAAATGAATAGCAAACTTTCAAACCCCACATAATTTTGATAATAAACACATCGCTATGCGCAGAGCCTGATTACCGCAGGGGCATGCGGGGCACAGGACCCTCCTCTTAGATTTCATGGGGGGGGGGCGAAATCTCCTTAATTTATCATGCTAGTTAAAATAAATGATGATTTCACTCGGAATCTAGAGTACAATGGTATCATTGATATTTTTGCAAATGCCAAGACAAGGAAAAAATCTCTTATTGATAAAAATTTAATCTCTTTGCAAATATCAAAACCAATCCAAGTTTAGTCTGTATTTACTATTAAAAGTCATATTACAAATAACTTTGATATCTACAGTAAACTGCAACAAGCCAAGTTTAACGACATCTTTTACAATTATCATATGATATCTCTTCTCTTTTTACTTCCTTTTACGAAAAAGAAAGTATTGTATTTGCGAAAAAAATTTCACTCAAAAATCGACCTTAATTTCCATTTTACTCACCCCCGAATGAATATTGAGTTTTTTTTCGACTCGACCACACGTGGATAAGTGCCTAAAAACGTATAGACACGCGAAATACCCATAATGATGATTCCCGAGTTAATTACAGCGAATTTTCTCGTGACGTTCGTATGTACGTGTGTATGTATCTCGCATAACTCAAAAACGGTACGTCCCAGAAAGTTGAAATTTGGTACGTAGACTCCTAGTGCGGTCTAGTTGAGCACCTTCTCTTTTGGTTGCATTCGGATGTTCCTAAGGGGGTCTTTTGCCCCTTTTTGGGGGGGGGATCGTGATGATATCAATGCAGACCACTGTCTTAGTGTAACTGCACTGTACATGCACACAAAACTTGTAAATTGCTTTGGACTGCTAGACACAAAGATTTAGATTGGTAAACCCATCATTCGCTTAACTAGATTGGTGTTTTCTTTTGTTTTGATAATTTAACTCAGAATAAAAAATTAATTGCATTTATTTTGCTGTGTGAATGAGCTTAAAGATTATATTTTGTTAAGATTAAATATCTGAATAAAAAAAAAAAAAAAAAAAAAAAAACTTTTAAGCATGAAAATCTGTTTCTGTGCCATACATTGCACCACTTTAATGTCATAAAAAAGATAGTTTAAAGTGTGTACCAGTGCTTGGATATGCAAAACCTAGTTTGGAATTTAACTAGAAACGCAATCTAATTTTAAGCACTTTACAATTATTTTTATTTTATTAATATATTATTTTATATTATTATTATTATTATTATTCAATGGGAGGGGGGAGGCACTTGTCAAAATTGCCTAGGGCGGCAGAACTACTAGAACCAGCCCTGCATGGTTTCATACCAATCGTATTTCAATGACAAGAATGTGAAAGTTTTGTATATATTAGAGATATTTATTAAACAATGAAAACATTATAGTCGATAATGGGGTTTTTCCTTCAGTCAAAAGTAGTATTTTTAGTCACTGAAATTGATAGAATAAGCAAAAAAACATGGACCAGAAAAATTCTTTCATTTTCCCAACAGTTATTTTTTAATTAGTTTTTTAAAATATCCGATTTTTCAAACAAGGCGTGGTCTTGATGATGTCACAAATGATGCTCTTTGGCGCATCTTTCTATCGCGTTTCCACGTTATGATAATCAAGAAGCGAATTAAAATTGCGCTCTACGCTTGCTACCCACCATATCGTTGCCAACACACGTGAGTAAAGATGCGAATTAAATATTTTGCTCTGTGGATGGCAACAGAGAATGGCATTTCATCATTTGTGATGTCATCGACAAGAAATGTAAACAACGAAAGATCACCGATTTAAGTATTTTTTTTTAAAATATTCAACTTCAACAAATTATTAAAAAATTTGCTAGACCCTATGTTTTGAACCATGTTCTTTCATAAAGAAATAACTTTTAAAATATTGGAAACGACCCCATTATTCTCTGAAATGTTTCAAAACATAGAAGTTAAAAAAAAAAAGTTTTTACTTTTAAGTACTTATCAGTCACTTTTCTTTCTTAAAGTAACTTATCATCCCTACTATTCTGTATACCCATTAAACAAAGCAAAATTTTGACAATTTTCACTGTACAATGTAACGGATAACCCAATAGTCTGAAAAGAAACTATCTGCTATCTACCGTAATCAGTGGCGGATCGTGGGAGTGGCCGGAGGGGGCCTGGGCCCCCTCATTATTTTCAGACAATAATTTATTTACAGTATACTCCCGATTATCCGTGTGCGGATTATCCGGTTTGCGGATTATCCGTGAATCATTTCGGAATCACACTTTTCTAAAGCTTCGATGATGTTATCGATAATATCATTGAGAAAGTTAAAGAAATCGAAGGTTTCGAATCAGTTGCCTACACACATACACAAACCCTTACACTCAACACACATACCCCCACACACAAACACACACGCCTACATACACCCACTCGTCATTGCGAAAAACATAATTTGAATTCAAGATGTGAAAATTCAAATTAATTTTTTTTTATTCTGTGGAACTTGTCTTTCCCAAGCTCTCATTTGAAAGACAAGTTCTCCTACATAATGAATGTCACCAGCCTTTGAAGTAGTAAATTTCCTTTTCTTTCCACAGAAACTGTGACTGTGAACTTTGAAGTGATTCCACAATTCCACTCATAAGAGATGAGATTTCACGATCTGTCGCATCGGTTTAACTTTCGTTTTAGAGCTCCAAAATCTCGGTCGCAAGGGAGGAAGGAATGTCTTTGCAGAGGAAAGTAATGTGGGGCAAATTGAAATAGTTGAGATGACTTAGTTTTTTCAAAATACTCAATTTGGATTTTTTTTAAATTACAGTACATGAAGAAACAGTTTTTGATATGCCTTCAAAAAAAAAAAAAAAAAAAGCGGAAAGTTTTGATTTTTTTTTATGGGAAAAAGTAAAAAAATGAAATATTTTTCTGATGAAATAATTTCTATTCAGTTGTAAAAAATACTCTTGATCCAATGAATGAGTAAATAAAAGGATGAGTGAATAAATGAAACGATAATGGAACAGTCCACTAATGTGGGAACTAGCTGATAAGCCCCAACTCAACTACATGACAAGAGATCGTGCAGTGGCGCTGCCAGCGTCTACGTGTCAGCAAGAGTATCACCTTATCGCGCGGGAAAGCGGATAGAATGCAGGGTTGCCAACTTATGGGTTTCCCCCTAGATTTAGGGGGGGGGGATTTTAGAATGGGTTTTTTTTACGGGGATAAAATTTTTAGGGGTAAATTTAGGGGTTTATATTTTAGGGTTTTATCAGGTAAAAATGTTTTTTTTTAACCTATGGGAATGAAATGTTCGACTGTGTTATTTCATTTTTTTACTTACATACATTTTTTGAAGCTTTTTGAGCCATTTGTTTTGATCAAAAATGACATAAAAATGAAAAAAAAAGCCTTAACTCACTCTGCATAGAAAATAGCAATGGTCACGTGACCTTTTTATTTGCCATGTGTGACGTCACAGTAAAAATCACGTGACTTTATGACGTCGCATGAATCTATCCAATCGCATTTAGGGGTTTTATGAGTTGCGTTTAGGGGGAAACATTTTTAGGAGTAGGCAACCCTGATAGAGTGCGATTGACTGCGGTCTAGAGAGGGGACCTGTGTGGTTCGCGCCCCGTGAAAGACTTAGCTGAGGTCGAGTACCGCTTCAAGTACCAGTGCTGGAAGGTACCGTGGTACCATGTGCCGGATTAAGACCGGATGCCGTGGTATCCAGAAGTAGTTAGAAGACATTCATAGTCATGTGTAAATATATCATCCTCCTCGTTGAAGAATCATTCAAATACAAATACAAATGTGACGACCAGCAACAGGCTCTGGGCCCAGCTAGGCTGGTCCTAGTCAATTAATTAGTCCCCAATGAAGATCAATGGCCCTCATAAAGCTATCCACTCCCTTGCTCATGACCGCCTCTTCCGGTAAGCTATTCCAAGTGCCCACGACCCTGCTAAAGTGGTAGTTTTTCCTGATTTCCAAGTTAGCCTGAGATTTAAATAGCTTAAAACAATGACCCTGCTTTCCCCGCAAAAATTTAATCCATTTACATCTTTCATTTTGATAAATTTAAGTAACTGAATCATGTCCCCTCTGACTCTCCTTTGCTCCAGGCTATACATGTTAAGCCTATTAAGTCTGGTATCATAATTTAAATCTGAGAGTCCCCTTACTAATTTAGTTACCCTTCTTTGAACCCTTTCCAATACAAAAATATCTTTCTTCAGATAAGGCGACCAAAACTGAACAGCGTGCTCCAAATGAGGTCTTACTAAACTCCTATATAAAAGCAGAAGAACTTTCTTAGATTTGTTTGAAATAGATCTATTGATAAACCCAAGCATTTTGTTGGCTTTGTTACTAGCAATACTGCACTGTTGACTAAACTTGAAGTCCTGATTTATAAAGATACCCAGATCCATAACATTTTCTGCCTGATTTGTGACTGAACCCTGTAAGCGATATCTCATACACTCATTTCCATGACCTAAGTGTAGCACTTGACATTTCCCTACATTAACTGCCATACCCCATTTATCTGCCCACTTAGTAATATATCTAAATCCTCTTGCAGCTGTTTTACTTGTTCTTCATTTTCGACAATCCCCATAACTTTTACATCGTCAGCAAAACAATTCATACTTCCAGAAATATTTTCATTGATGTCATTCATAAATATAATAAACAAAATTTATTATAAGTTATTCGTAGATAAGCACCTAATAAATAATTACTCAGTTAACGTGGAAGTCTATGCGCCCCCCCCCCCCACACCAATAAATAAATAAATTTATCAAATTAATATATGAGGAAAATAAATAAGTGAATAAAATAGGGAATGAGTAAGAAAATAAGGGAATGAATGAATAAATAAGTAAGGGAATAAGAAAATAAGTAAATGAATGAATAAATAAGAGATTTAGTAAACTGTTAAATAAGTGAATAAAATAGGGAATGAGTACGAAAATAAGGGAATGAATGAATAAATAAGTAATGGAATAAGTAAATGAATGAGTAAATAAGTAAGGGAATAAGAAAATAAATAAATGAATGAATAAGTAAGAGATTTAGTAAACTATTAAATGAGTGAATAAAATAGTGAATGAGTAAGAAAATAAGGGAATGAATGAATAAATAAGTAAGGGAATAAGAAAATAAGTAAATGAATGAATAAATAAGAGATTTAGTAAACTATTAAATAAGTGAATAAAATAGGGAATGAGTAGGAAAATAAGGGACTGAATGAATAAATAAGTAAGGGAATAAGAAAATAAGTAAATGAATGAAAAAATAAATAAGTAAGGGAATAATAAAGTAAGTAAATGAATGAATAAATAAGAGATTTAGTAAAATATTAATTGAGTAAAGGAAATGAATTATTTCACTTTGTCCCGTATGCACTTGAATAAGGGTGTAAAATATTCAAAATAAAAATGAGTCTCATATTAACTAAATAAACACTGCACCAAATATTAGTAGGCCTCAATATTAATATTTAAAATGTTGATAACTATATTTGGGGCAAACCTAGCCTGACAGCCTCGTAATGCTGTGATTAAGGTCTGCGTAGCTTTCCCAATACTGCCAATTTAGGTTTGCCTCAACTATAAAACTTAATCATTCAAAAAAACAACAATAATTTTTGACTTACGACAAAATATTACAATTTGAGTATCGATACTTGAAAATTGATTGGATTATCATATGCTTTAATCTCTAAAGTATTTTTTCACTTCAATCGACTACATTTGCTACTACATAGTTAAAATGTTAATAGATAGGTGACGCTAAAAGCAGAGTAAATATTTCACCATCTTTTTTTTTTTTTTTTTTGACATTGTCAGGAGATCAAGAGATGAAAAAATCTTACTACCGTGTGGTTTTAATTTTGTCCGGCACATTCTTCCTTGAAAACACACAATTCCTTTCCAATGCAATCGGCCTGGTCGAGTCCTTAAAGTAAGCTACAGAATATCCCTAATTTTAGGAGGATAGGTTCCCCCCCCCCCCTTCCGTAAAATATTTTGAAATGGATGGAAAATTCAACATTTTGAGGCCTTATAAGGGTTAACTGGAACGATAAAAGTATCATGAAAGAAATAGGCAGACAAAATTTTTTATACAATTTTACATTCTTTTACAGAACAATATCAATCAAAATAGAAGTGTCTTTTGATTCGACAAATCGACAGAGAGAAACATCCAGGGATTTGAACAAAAAACGCCTCGGCACCTGCTCATATTGAGTTTCTGGAATGTTAGTTTTTGATCGTGTCACCAACAAATACAACATTGAATTAAATGTAAAAAAGATCAATAGTAAAAAATGCATAAAATGTTTTAAAAGAAATGGTTTAGACACTTATAAAACAGGTTACGATAGAGTAATATCCTGGACATCTGGACAGTAAATGCTTCTGATAAGAAATGAAATTGAAGCATATTTCAAATGAGTTTCAAAGACTTCTTTAATTCTTTTCAAGGACTCTAGAAAAGTTAAAATTATTTAAAGTACTTTCCAGTCTCTGACATTTTGGTTGCATTGTTTTACAGAATTGATCGAACTTTGCAAGAAGCACCTAATATGTATTCTAAAGTGCTATTCCAGGATTCCTTGTAGACAAAATTACTTCCATACTTCAGAGGAAAATGGTTCTTTCTACAGCAAGTGTTCTCGTGCACTTACATGATTGCAAGTAGAGAAAATTCCTATGAACAAATTTCACAGCAATTTCGTTCCTCGCCAGAATAGGTTTTCAGATGTAATTTGAAGTTCGCAACGTGGCAAAATGCCATTGAAGATTATTCACAGGAATACGGTTTCTCGCCAGAATGGGTTTTCAGATATAATTTGAAGTTCGCAACGTGGCAAAATGCCATTGAAGATTATTCACAGGAACACGGTTTCTCGCCAGAATGGGTTTTCAGATGTAATTTGAAGTTCGCAACGTGGCAAAATGACATTAAAGATTATTCACAGGAAAACGGTTTCTCGCCAGAATGGGTTTTCAGATGTTATTTGAAGTTCGCAACGTGGCAAAATGCCATTGAAGATTATTCACAGGAATACGGTTTCTCGCCAGAATGGGTTTTCAGATGTAATTTGAAGTTCGCAACGTGGCAAAATGCCATTGAAGATTATTCACAGGAATACGGTTTCTCGCCAGAATGGGTTCTTAGATGATAAGATAAGTGTGAAGCATTAGAAAATGTCTTTGAGCAATGCTCACAGGAATACGGTTTCTCACCAGTATGGGTTCTCAGGTGACTCAATAAGTGTGAAGCGAGGGAAAATGCCTTTGAGCAATGCTCACAGGAATACGGTTTCTCACCAGCATGGGTTCTCAGATGACTCAATAAGTGTGAAGCGAGGGAAAATGCCTTTGAGCAATGCTCACAGGAATACGGTTTCTCACCAGTATGTAATCTCAGATGTTTCTTTAAAGCGGAAGCATCAGAAAATGCTTTAAAGCACTGAACACAGGAATAAGGTTTCTCGCCAGTATGGGTTCTCAGATGATTCTTTAAATTGGAAGTGAGGGAAAATGCCTTTGAGCAATGCTCACAGGAATACGGTTTCTCTCCAGTATGTAATCTGAGATGTTTCTTTAAATCGGAAGAACCAGAAAATGCCTTTGAGCAATGTTCACAGGAATACGGTTTCTCTCCAGTATGTAATCTCAGATGTGTCTTTAAAGCGGAAGCAACAGTAAATGCTTTAAAGCACTGAACACAGGAATACGGTTTCTCGCCAGGATGGGTTCTCAGATGTCTCTTCAAACCTACAGCGTGGGGAAATGCCTTTGAGCATTGCTTGCAGGAGAACGGTTTTTCTCCAGTATGTACCCTCAAATGTGTTTTTAAATTGGAAGCGTCGCAAAATGCTTTTGAGCACTGAACACAGGAATACGGTTTCTCGCCAGTATGTACTCTCAGATGTGTCTTTAAATGGAAAGCACGGGAAAATGCTTTTGAACAATGTTCACACAAATAATTTTTTTCAGAGGCATGAAGGATCTCAGACTGATATGCCATTGCAAAAGAATGTAAAAAAAAAAAAGTGTTTGTTCATAAAACTCCCAAGATGATGGATTTTTTTACTCAGGAAAAATTTCCTCGTTTCAGTTTTCCTGTGTGAACAAATAGATCTTTACTTAAGCGAAGCAAGAAATACTGCTACACGAATTTTAATGCATGCAAAACTTGAAATAGTTACCCGCGATATCGCGAACATTGAAATCGGACATCCACGGCCTGCACTTCGTCCAATATGCTTTAGTCTTCGGTTTGCTGCTGCTGCAACAGGAATGTATGTGAACTTAAAAAATGGAGAAATTCACCAGACGAAAGCGGAAACAAAGGTGGAGGGCGTGTCATAGCCCAGCACCATACATGCTGCATTCCAACAGCATGTAATCTTGATTTAAGCTGAAATGAAATGAAAAGAATTAAGAGTCAAAGCACATTAAAATATATATACCTTTAAGCGCAAGCAGAGCGGTTAGGTGCTTAATATGCGAGTTTATCTGGTTTTGACCATGGTTTTTTCGTCAAGCCAAAAACTTGCCCGTTAAAATTTTCAAAAGCTTGTTCAATGAGCATTAACTGCTGCTGCCATGAAATTATGTATTTGCATTGAACCTTAATAACTTTCAGGAGCCAGAGATAATTGTCTATATCAGAGAATACAGCACTATAAAGTATGCATTTTTACGAATTATACTTTGTTACAAAGTCTCAAATTTTGAGAACATACTTCATTTAAAAAATGTTCACGTTAATGTATCATTTATGTTTTTTGGTGTAAAATACACTCTATAACAAAAAAAAGAAAAAAAAGACGCACCAAGAAGCAATCATCAAATTGCTTCTTGGCGATTCGAAGATGCTGGCAAGGATGGGTGGAAAATGGCAGAGTTCAGCGCCAGGATGGTAGCTGTCGACCAAGCTACACAACAGATCGTGAGGACAGAGTGATTGTCCGATCAGCTGTCACAGCGCCTTCTTCATCTCTGTCAACCATCAGATGTTCAACCTATTAAAAGAGATAGTTGAGACAGCGAAATCTTCGCTCGCGCCGATCGTTACGCCACCTGCCGCCGACGCCTGCATACTGCCGAGCCAGATTACAGTGGTGCATAGCGCGATCAGGTTAAAATGATGCCGACTGGGGACGTATAGTCCTTAGCGACGAATCCCGTTTCCAACTGTGTCTTGACGATCATCGAAGACGTGTTTGGAGACACCCACGGCGGAGGGCGGATCCTGCTTTCACTATTGCACGCCGCACAGGCCCTCAACAAGTCATTATAGTCTCAGGTGCCATTTCCTTTGATAGCCGGACCCCTTTGGTCGTAATTAGAGGTACACTTACTGCATAGCGGTGCGTCGACGACATCCTAAGACCTGTTTTGCTATCGTTCCTTTTGCAGTAGGGTAGACCGAGGCACGTTTACGCAGTGCCCTTTTTTTCAAGACGAGTTATAAATGGAGAGCCAGCAGTCAGACCAGATGGATGCTACTCCCTAGCAAATATTCTCAAATTTTTGAGCATCAGTCGAGCTTCCGTTTAGCAGGCGGATAGAAAAATCTGTTTTCTACCGAGCCGAGTAAATTTTGTGTTGAACGTTTTAAATCTTATTGTGAATAAATAACGCTTTCTTATAAAAACAAGTAAATATATAAAAAATAGCAGAATTTTATCTTTTTTTTGAGAATTGTAATTATATGGACAGAAAAGTTATTACATTTTGTTGCACGTAAGGAATAAATCCAAACTTTCTGACGGGGCCAGTTTACGCATTTTATCGGGGCACATTTACGCATGTTCTTACTGTGTCTTACTAGTTACTACTCTGTCTTCTAACGTGCTCCGGAAGCACTTTGCCATATTGTGTACCGGCGCAGGGCAGAACAACTAGGCAACCCCTAAAACTACGAGACCTTAAACCCCACTTTTGCCGGACCCTCTGATTGGACAATCTACTTCGCTGCTCCTTGATGGAGGTTACCATAAAAAAATGTTTATCGCTACTTTTGGCACCGTTTTAAAAAGGATAAAAAATGATTTCCCGACTTAAGTTGAGGTGAACGTTTTCTGTTTCTTGCATTATCCTATAATAACAACTGTGGCTTGGCATAGCAGAACATTTTTTTTCATGATTAATTTTAAAACAACGGTATAAGTGCAGTTATCTTTTTTTTTTTTCCATTGCGGTATAAAAATTATTTTGATGCAAATTAATTTATTAACAAACGGTAAAAAAAAATTGAAATTTAATTTAATTATATTTTGGGGACTCTTCTGAATAAATTATGAAAAAAATAGCAACGAAAATATTTCAAATCTTTTGCTCAAAAATCAAAACCAACTATTTTTTTTCTTTTTGAGCAATCACGATTGCTTATTGTTCTCATTTGACCGTTTTTGGCGTCCGTGCCTTTTTCAACTTGCATCAGAAGCCTCTGCAGCACCACCGCCCACCGTCCTCTGCTGGCGGCGCTGCGCGGCTGCTCCGGTTTTGAGCTATCCGCTTCTCCTGGTCGGAGGCGTCCATGTCCTACACACACGCACGTTCACACACACGGCTTCACATTCATACACTCACACACGCCTACGTGCATACACACAGGTCTACGCACACACACAAGCCTACACACTTACACACACGACTATGCCCACGTAACCGCCCAGGAGGAGAGGCAGGCTTGGGGGGACAGGAGCCGTTTCTAGAAACAATAACTCCAATGAGTAGGGTGCTGTCTCAGTTCGTGATTGCGAAAATGCATATTTTGAATTCAAAATTTCAGAATTCAAATTAATTTTTTTTTTAAATTATTATTATTATTTTAGTTTAACAGCAATGTCTTGCACAATATGCACGACGGAAATTTTAATAATACAGAACAACCTTGCCTCAATTTGACGATTGCCAAGGGACTGGAAAAAGTTATCGTTAAATCGAGGAGCATAGTCATTTAATACAGTCAAATGCATCATTAAATTGAGGAATTCGGGTATCGTTAAATCGAAGTTATACTGTAATAGCTCACACACGACCAAATCTAGTACCCTAAGACCCCGCAATACGAAGGTGGGGGGGGGGGGGTACCGAAAATAAATTGTAAAAAAAACTAGCATTATACAAATAGTATATTCTGCTGGTCTCTGGGGAGCAGAATTTTTGCAGAGGGGCCCCAAAATTTATTTATCCTGGCCTGTATTTCTCAAAACGAAATTTTTAAACACAGTAGCTCAATTTTAAACTTAAACGTGGTAAGGACGAAAAGTTGTAGTCTTCAAATGATGAGGAATGTGGGATAAAAAGTGCAGGGCTTAATTACGCCATTGTGAAGCCCTGGGCCTAGAGTTCATATGCAGGCATTACCCTCTCTCATTAGCGGTTTGAATACAACTAGAAGTGTTCTGATTTTTTTCTTTTTTCTTGTCAAAATGCAATATTTGCTATTTGTCCCATAATATCAATGCAATATTATTGAAAATTTTGTCAGGCAAATACTATACTGAATATTCAAGACATGCCACAAATAATAAAGAAATTAAAAAAAAGACACAAAAAATTTAACAAATATTTCGTTCTTAGTAATTGTATTTATATTTAGAACCATGGGTGTATTGAGGCGGGGGCAATTGCCCCCTCACTAAAAAAAATAAAGTGACGTTCAAACTTAATTGCTCATTTTTTTGCAAACGTCAGTTTTAGGGCGCCTCTCCCCCCCCCCCCCCCCCTCCATACCTCCTTTTTTGGCGCACCAGCTTTCTCTGTTTTAAACCTACTGTTAAGAAAAATTCAAACGAAATACCCTTAGACAATCAATTCATTAGTCAATTCAGTAATCAGGCCCTTATTCATACTGTAGCATTATGTATGTTGTTTATGTTACAGTAAATGTGATGAATTGGTGAATGTATATAATTACCAGTGATTATACACAATCGCCAAAAAAATTGGTAAATGTGATCAATTATTCAATATTTATCACATTTACCGGTTTATTCATACAATCCCCGACTCGTAATGGGGAATGTAATAAATTTGAATAATTCTGTAGAGTAACAAGAGATTAATTCCAAAAAATAATATTTTCAACACTTACAATTACTTTGAGCATTAAAACAAGGTTTAATATCTATCAAAGCGCATATAAATATTTCAATCAATAAAAAAAAATAATAAAACTGGTTTTCCTTTGCTTTACTTTAATTAAATATCTAAGAACAAACAAATTAGATGATCTATCATAAATAATGTAATCGGGAGCGTCACTACAGAAGGGGAAGGAGGGAGCGGTCCACTCCACATTACACCTTCTTGGGGGGGGGGGGGGGGCTCAAAATAGTCAGTTTATAAAAAATAAAAAAATACAAATATTGCAATTCTGATAAATTTTCTCAAAAAAATCTTAAATTGCGAAATTTATCGAATATTAAATAAAATTGATTACTGTATTGCGGGGACAATTTTACAAAATACGTTCATAACTTTACTTGTCTTTTATTAATTTAAATTTTCGATTAACCACAAAAATTGAAATTGATTTCTGACAATTGTATGAACTTCATGTTTGCATGAAGATTTTTATTTATTTATTTATTTATTTTTTGGAGCGTTCAGGCGAGGGATTTTTTGTAAATATGCAGGTGAGCCAAATGACATTTTAATTTTCTACTACGGGCAAAGCTGTGCGGATACCGCTAGTATTTAAAATTTAGAATGCCGTTAATGGAGATCTTCAGAAAATCACCCCCCCCCCGTTTGTTCAAGCCAATGAACACGATAAGAAACCAGAACAAACGCATTCTGACATACTTTGACATCGGCCGACTGTTAAGAAAATTAATGTGTGCATAAAAAATGCCAAAATCGAGATATTTCCAATCACGTGGAAAATGTGTTCACTTTTAGAATGTAACAACACTACAAAAATTGAAAAAGAAAATACTGCTGACATTCATTAAGATTACTGTCAACAGTAACAAAATCGTATTAGCGGAAGCGAACTAGGCTTATTACATTTCAATTCTTTAAACGCTAAAAAAAGGAAAACTGGAGTTTTGACGAACGTTAGTTTTGTTTCTACCAGCATTTTTGAGATACAGTGGTCGTGGCTTATTTGAATCACGTTTCTTGTATACAGTTTTGATTCCTTAAAGCGGCTGATTCAATAAAGCAGGATTATTTGTTCTGTTTTTGACATAGTGATTCATTAAAGAAGTTGATTCAATTAAACGACGTCCACTGCAATTATATATATTGAAATAACAGATTTAAAAAAAAAAATACTAAGCACTTTTCATAATGCACTCAAAAGGACAAAATAAGTTTTCTGGGTCAGAAAGTACATTATTTAAGTATTCCTGTAGTTTTCAATTATTCCAAGAAAATGACTCCACAAACGAGGAAAAGTGCACCTCAAGTTAGGTGGAGAATTTCTTATCCTTATCTTTCTCTCATAAATTTGAGTGTTGAAACATGCTTATTTTTCTGGGAATGTTTGGTTTGAAGTGACTTGAGCCGCACTTTTCCTCGTTTGTGGAGTCATTTTCTTGTAATAATTGAAAACTACAGGAATACTTAAATAATGTATTTTCTGACCCAGAAAAGTTATTTTGTCCTTTTGAGTGCATTATGAAAAGTGCTTAGTATTTTTTAAAAAATTCAGTTATTTTATTCTTTGTAGTGTAAATATATTTCATAAATAGAATAATATTACCACCACAAAAGTTCACCTCTTTTTTTCATATATAAATGGAAAATATATATATATACGTGTCTAAAACTGTAAGCATTTGGCACTAAAAATGAATCCTCATTCCCCTCTAGGATTTGTTTGTGTGCTAAATTAATTAGAACTATTTAAATATTAAAGGTTTATGAAACTAATTCATATTTCACAGTATACAAGTTATTGGTAGGTGAAGATAAAAATCCTAAGACCAACGATCATAGTAGGTAAATTTCATGCTTGCTCCAGACAAGACTTGAGTCAAAATTTTTATTATGATTAGTATTAATATTACTGTCCCAACAAAATTTGTAAAAATGGATTTATTTATATTAAACATTTAATGGAGAAATTAAATGAAATTTGCTGTTTTCCATCCTAACCAAAATAATTTTGTTTCGTAATTTTAATTTTTCAGCGTAAAGTTGTTCCTTATTATTAAGCAAATCGTTTAGTGAAATCCCGAAGTATCTTAGTTGTCTAGTTGCTGAGCTATAAGCAAAATCAGGCCTCACATTTCTCTGACAATCAGGCCAAGTATAATAAAAGTGCTTAAAAAATAGTAAATTATTTTTGCACATTTTTGTTCTTCTTCATATTTAAATGAGACAGAAATACTCAGGTTGATGTAATATATCATATTTAAGAACAATTGAAAACTATCACCTGGACATCTTCTCTAGATTGTTCTGGGTGTGTAATAATGTAAATTCGCAAATATGAATCTTGACTTTTTTACCCAATTGAATCTCTGTGTAAGTGTAACCCTGGTAATTCAATCCTCATGAAATTCAATTTTTACAATATTTTATATAACTTTTCCCCATTTATGTTAAGTTAGGTTGATATAAAAACCAATTTAAACCCC
The DNA here is from genome assembly GCF_026930045.1 of Uloborus diversus. NCBI lineage: Eukaryota > Metazoa > Arthropoda > Arachnida > Araneae > Uloboridae > Uloborus > Uloborus diversus. Next base: position 63,915 of record NW_026558829.1, read on the forward strand.
ACCCTCCAAAAAAAGGTTTTTTTTTGTTTTGTTTTGGTTTGAACTCAGTTTATTTGGTTTTTATCACTATTTGTAAGGAAAACAATTTTATTTTAGGAAAATCATGGACGATTTTATAAATTAATTGTTAAGTAATGTTTTAAGATTCATATTTGTACCCTATTTCTTAATAATTAAATAATTAAGAGTAAAATCTTATAATTTCATTTCCTCATAATTAGAGATTTCTATTGGATAATATTGTTTATGAAAACATTTTGGAGGGGGGGGGGGACAGTAAAATTTTTCAAAACAACCCTGACAAAATGTATATGCAAGTAAAAAATATCTTCTTAGACAGTCTTGGCACGAGAATGATATTTTGGTGTTTTAACACACATACATACACAAATATATGTAGCAACAATAAAAAGACAAAATGAAAACTCTTTTTTTCAATCACATTTTATTTAAGAATTCAACTTATGTTTTTGAATCAAAGCAATTGAATGCAAGAGCAAAGCAAATCATCATTACAGCATTGCTAAAAAATATTACATAGTCTAGACATGAGATCATATCTTTTTTCCTATTCCAGAATTAATAGTAGGTAATGTAACTATTTTAATGCAGTGGCAACAAAAACTTTTATTTGGTGACCTTGAAGCTACCAATATTTACATGCGACAAGTAAAAATTACGAAAAAGAAATTACCTCATCCTTGGTATTGGAATTTGTAATGGGGAATACAATAGGGGTGATTGTGAGTTCAAGAAAATATGCTAAAGGTAAAATGGGGGAGTGTTTTTTTAAACTAAAGCCTCAAACATTAAAGAATAATAATTAACTAACTTAGTGTTTACAAAGACAATTGTGTCTCTAAAACCCAATACATGACAATAAATGTAAAATTAGCTAAAGTTAAGCTATGATTTAAAAAAATAATAATAATAAAAGAACTTTTTTAGTTTTTTGAATCAATTGTTGAATCTAATGAAAAGAAATAGCACCTGCATGCTTTTGGAAATATTCATATCAGTTGTGCTGTATCAAAGTCGTACACATTAAAAATGAGAAAAATCCAAGTCAGATAACAGATGAAAGAGAGATTTTTTTTTCTTTTAGAGATAGGGTCATAAAAAAAAGCATAATGGATGATATCAGCCTTCCAGCATTAATACCAATGTTGGGTTTTGGACATCCTATAGTATCTCGAAGTATGCTGAAACTAAAGGGGACTAATCTAATCAATTTATACTGACAACGATATTTATAATGCATAATCTAAAAATCAATAAATTTTGATCAATGAGTATTTGATAATATATTTTTTAAAACTCCATTACATAAAAACTTCCCTTTAAAAAGTCGGTAGTGCAACGAGAAGATAAAAAAAAGCTTAATTTTTTTTAATGGTCAATAAGTTTTACATTATGTTTTAACAAAAATTCTTTTTCAAATCAGATTAATGAACAATAAATTGATGTTTAAAGATAAGCACTTATGTTTTGAAACGTGTGTACATTTTTTTAAATTCATATTTCTAACTACAATTACGAAATAGCATCATAGTCAAGAAAAAAAATGTACATAAAACTGTAAGAAAGAGACTTATAACTATATTTTTTTTCCCTACAGGTGAAAATTTATCATTTATTGAATTAAAATCAATTATTGCACTATACTTTGAGCACTTTCAATAGCACACATGCATAAAAATGGGCAAATTTGGTTACTATTTTTGTAAAAAAATAATAATAAAAATAAACTCATTCAACAAACAAACTGAAACTTTTAATGAAGAATTCATCTTCTATGTAACTGAACTAGAATCAGTTGCAGAAATGTTAATATTGAATACCTGTCAAATGTAAAATACATTCTTTGATACCTTTTCAATAAAAATATAGTTTGGGACACTTTTAGACAGGAGGGTAAAAACTATGATTTTACCTTGCCAACTTTGATTATCACATAAAAAAAGTGCCCTAATTCAAGTGTATAGCTGACACAATCACTCCTTAAACAAGAAAAAGTTAATAAGTGTGATCAAAGGTTGAATGAATGTAAATTGGATCTTCACCATTAACTGCTGAATCAATAACTGAATTTTTAAACTCTACAGATGGCTTTGATAAAGCACTAGATTGCAAGCGTTTTCTTTTTAGTGGAGAAGAAACGTGGCTGCAATTTAATTTTTTTATTTGCAGGCTCTTTGCACTTTTCTGTTATTTGACCCTTACTGCTGAAAATATTGATAATTTTATCTAAATGTAAGTTAACTTGATGATGTTCAGCATCAGTTAAATTTTCTGGAATGAGAGATAAAGCATATTGCATTTTTACTCTTACATCTGAAGCAGGAATTTTATTGCTGTTAGAATAATCCTGAAAGGATTTACTTTGAGTGATTGCCATAACAAGATCAGGCTCATTTTCTTCACATACAGATGGAATTGACTCTGGCTCAATATCAAGCTGGCACACTGCATGAATATGCTTACAAATATTCATTTTCATTATGTTATCCACACAACTACAAGTGAATGAATGTATGCACATTTTGCAAGCATTGCATATGATGCGACAGTCTGTACAACTTGCATTTATTTTCTCAACCCTATAAGTTGCTTTTGAATTTGAAGTTGAAGGAACTTCCCAAATTTCATTATCTTTGATAACCAAAATAGTTTCCCTTGAGATGTTTTTACTTTCCCTGTGCCTTTGGTTTATTTCTTTTAACTTGGTTTTGCAGCCTCCTTTAATTAAATTAGTAAACCTTTGAAAGGTTTTCCCCCGTACTAATTGAAATAACAAATCAATACACTTATCTAAGCGTTTATTTACTTTTCCTTCCATGTAAATGTGCTTTAAGACTTTGTGCACAGCTTCAAGATACATATTGGTATTAATACCCGATTGCAAGCGGAAGCAATACCCCCAAAGTTCAGGCCTATTTGCATAGTGATTTTTAAAATAAAAATAAAAGCTTTTTGTGTCATCATCATTTTCCAAATCATTAAGAAATCTTTTCATTGTATCGTGAAATTTTTTTTCATCTAAACATTCCAATAGAGTACGAGCTGTCTCGTACACTTGTCTCCTTTTGGATAAAGATCTTATTTTGTTCAAATTGCTACGCCAACTCCTGTCCACATGCCAAGTGCACAAAAGCTGCTTTTCAGCTGTGCCCATTACACGACACCAAGCATTATAATACACAGGAGCATCGTCGGCCATAAAAATCTTCGTGGATATTTTTCCTGCTTTTAAGAAGATACTGGAAACAAATTGTTCCATTTGGTGTGCATCTAGCTTGTTGGATATACAAAATGCAACAGGAAAGCCAGAATTGAATTCATCTACAACCAGCAAGGTTGTCAAATTAAAATCGTAAGCATTGGTACCGTGGGTGGTATCAATGCAAATTTTTTTGTCACCAAAACTTTGGAGCATTTCCACTTGACCAGGTGTCATTAAAACGAGCATGAAGTCACTGTGTGCAAAACCTTCCATGACTGCATTCTGATCTTTGAAAAAAAGAACAGGAGAGTCATCTCCTAAACTCTCCATTTGCTCCACAAATAATCTTACACTATGTGCATCATTTGAATGCAATCGTTCTGGGTGTGATATTTGGCTTGCATTAGCCATATTGCGCAGGTCCTGCTTTGTGGTGAGATGCACACGCTCTAGTGTGTCTCCCAACGAGCTTCTAACTTCATTTAGAACCTTGTCCATTGATGCCCCTTCAGCAAGCTTGGCTGAAACAAATAAATGAACAAAGAGTGAGTAGTTTTCAAAAAGAAAAAAATAAATAAAACATATTTTACAGTGCAAAGTATTCAATATTAGGAACTACAATGCCACAAATAGGCAAAGATACACTTTTAAAACTCATTACCTGTTCTTTTTTGCAACGGGGGGTACAAATTCGCTTCTGAAATAATACCTTATAATTTATATAGGGAGTAAAACCTAATTTAAATGGAATTTAAGAGTCTTTTATTCAAATATTTAAGAATTTTTAGAATAGAAAATCCGTTTAAGATCCGTCAAAAAAGTAACGGATACGGAAACAGATCTTTATTTTCCCTCGGATATCCGGAACACCACTAATACTCAATGTTATTGGAAAACATCAAAAACCACCTTAATCACAAACATTTTACCTGTCTAAATAGACAATGGGAATAGAAAAATCTTTTGAATCACCGAGATTTTGCAATATGTCTGCGGCAATTCAAATTCCATGAAAGGCTTGCACAATGCAAATGTAGGTGAAAACTTTTTAACCTCATGTATCTTTCATTGGTTTAATTAAGCTCAAAAGATGAACAAAATCACCCCTCCCCACTGGAGCAATTAACGTCAAAATTGAATCAGTGCTCGTCTCTGTGCAGGTTTATTTTCATTCCAAGTTTCATTCAAATCATTGAATGTGAATCAGGGTTCGAAAATATCATGATATTTTCAAAAATATCGAAAATATCCAATATTTTCAATTAGCACAAACTAAAGTCTTTAAAATACTAAATGTGTCCTCAAATTACTCTTTATCTTTTATATTATAATTACAATTTGCAGAATTAAAATTAATGTTTCTGAATTTTTTTTTTAAACTAATTTTTCATTTTATTTTTCTATCAATTTTAATGGAGTTAATTTAGAATTGGCTGTTTTACTCATTTTTCTTCTGTTACCTACTTTTAAGTAATATGATTCAGAAATAAATAATATGCATTTTATTAACAGTCTGTGCACAGTCATAAGACATTTTCTTTTTTTTCTGAGCAGTGTTCAATATTTAATTAGGCACTTTAAATATGAATTAAAATTGTTACATTAATAATAATTTTATGAATATAAAATACAAATAAAAAGGAATATTATATTACTTTGTTGTATTAATGATGCATATAATAAATCATAAAACTCTAGTACATAACTTTCTGCCTATTTTTAATAATAAATTAACAATATTGCTATGATTAATATACTTTTTATATTGAAAATACCATAGTTGAAAAAATAAAAATAAAAAATATCATGATATTTTCAAAATAAATATCGGATATATATCGTGATATAGATCAAGTGATATATACTGGTGAACCCTGAATGTGATACTTTGCTTTTCCACTCTGTAGAAATTTCTTAAACTATCTTTTCTTGCAAAGGAAACCTAAATATTGTAAATAAAGATTCAAACTTCCAAAAGATGCAGAAAATTATGATGCTTATTATTTTTGAAAAAAAAAAAAAAAAAAAAAAGTTCATTAAAAGGATACGGCCAAGAAAAGGCAAGGGCTGGAAAAAAAATTCTTGAGAAGGTCAGGGCCCACCCAGGGCTGTCGTGCCACTGAGGAAGGAAGGGAAGAACAAATTTAATTGTTTAAGAAATCAGAATTGTAAGTGTAACTTCTTAAGCAAAAAAATTGTTACCTTTTAAAACTTTCTTTTTTGTGAAATATAGAAACCGTCATGTGCGGGTCAAAATGGCCCTTTTCAGTGGAATGGCCACTTACATACATTTTTTAACGGTTTAAATTATTATTTCTCAACAAATGAGAAATGTTTCCTTTATGTTGGAACCATAGCTTTCCATTTGTTTCATCATTGCTGTATTAATAGAACAGATATATTAAGTAATGCATGAAGCAAACTACAGGTTAACTTTGGATGTGCTGCATGTGACACATGCAAGCAATTAACTTCACTGGTCCAATGGACTACTAAAAATTTATATACTACTGGCCCAATGGACATTTTAGTGGTCTGGGACTTTCCTTCACGCAGGAGGGTCCCCTGTTCTGATTAGGTGGTCCGGGACCAGTGGATCTTTGTTAATTTCAAAATTTGTTTACATGTAACTAAACATTGAGTAAATTAGTTATAACCAGCAGCACTCCCCAGGGTGAGAACTGCTGGTATAAACCATGTTCATGGAAAAGGTAGACCACTGAAAGTAAAGAATCAGGTTGCCAGAAAGTTATCAACTGCTGTTCACCACTAAATAAACACAATGAACTCTATGGAATTTAATTGACTACAAAGGGGGGGGAGGTCAACAGGGTTTTTAAAATACAAACAATAAAAAAAAAAGACTAAGTAATTAGTTTACTAATGCACAATATTCTCTTACCTATTAAAGGCTTTTTATCTAACTTATGAAGAGGCAAATGTTTCAGCTCAATATCATGCCCTACATGAGTTTTGAAGTACGTAACTGTAATAATATCCGCTTCACAGCAATCAAGTGCTGCAGTGCAGTACCCATTAATTTTGCAACTTCCTTGCACCTTTGTCTCTCGCATCGACGGCGCTGCATTATTACCCTTGATGTTAAAATTCGATCGATGACATGCATAGTAAGTTTTCTTTCCAGCTTTGGTAGTTGAGCTTCTCTGTAGTCTGAAGAGAACATTTTCTTTTTTTTCTAATTGTTCCTTCCATTCTATAAAAGCTGTATTTAAAAAATACACCATGAATACAGGAAAGTACAAGTTACTGAAAACATATTATGAAACATTGAATTTGAAGAATCAACATTCACTGCAAATAGTGGGTGATGATTTTCTTGCGTCAATTGGCGACATTTACTGGTGATTGTCAATATTCCAGGTTTAGATCATTTACAATTGCTTAGCCTATTGAATTTGTTATTCCACAAAAATTATTTCTTCACTTAATTGTGCAACAGTATTGCTATTTAGACCTAAACCATTTTTAATAAACAGTATAAAAATAAAACAAGGGTTTACTTATATAGCGAAAGCACACATCTCTTTACTAGGTAAGTATAATAAAATTATGCAATACTTTTTTAGGTTGGAGAGCAAAGCGAGCGAGGGCGAGCCTATTATTTTGATAAAATTAACTTGTTTAGAATTTTGTCAATCCTAATCAACGATTCAATTCTATACTTCCAAAAGTCATTGGAGGCCAATCGTCATTTCAAATTTTTTTCAGTGTAGACTCCCCATGGAAGGGAGTATGTTTCCTTTCTCTGTGTGGTTACAGGTAGAGAAAAGACAAGAGGGGGAGGGGGGGCAGACCCATCATTTAAACATTTCCTAGGAGGGCAAAAGGTATGCACCCAATGTATTTTGTAGGAAAAAAGCAAATTTCATGCATAATTTATAATTACATTACGTTTTCAAATTACCTTGCAACTGCCTTCACCTGATTGTCCAAATGAGGGGACAGGGAGGCTTTAGCCACTGGTTAATCATGAAATTCTGATAAACAATCTTCAAAACAATAACTCAATACTCAAATGCAGAAGTAAACTACAGCGGGCTTAACTTAGTTGAATCACTAGTTAATTGAATCAACCACGTTAATGAATCAAATCCTAAAATAACAGACGAAATCCAGCTATATCGAAATTGTTGCTTTACGAATCATAACTGTTTAGCACAAACTGAATTCATTTCAGTGGTAACCACCATATAATCTTATCAGCATATTTTATCCATTTTAATTGATTAATGTCTAGGGGAGCCCATAAAATTCCTCACTGCACAAACACCCAGTTCCCTAAACCCTACTTGGGGTACGTAGCAGATGACAATAATGAATAAATATGAGAGGTGGTTTGATTTTATTCTTCTAGCATTACATTTTTATGGCTAACGGGCAAACATTTTAAAAAGTAAGTCACCGGTAGGATAGAACAAGAACTAAAAGATTTCCCCCAGTCCATACACTTTTGAACACAACAATAATATGAAACAAAAGTAATATGTGAAGTCAATTTCCAATAGAAACGTTTGAACAAAGGAAGAGAGAGAGAGAGAAATCTTACGGTACACCAATTTTGATTAAGGAAAATTTACAGTCCCCCCTCGCCCCCTAAAATGCCGGCCTGAGGCAACAACCCAGGGGTTGCACCCCCTTCCCCTCTAGATCCGGCACTGAGAAATAATATGATAGTTTAAGCATCGGCATTTCATTGAGTTTTAGAATTGTTAAAACAGGACAGCAAGGATTAAGGGAATGCAGTATTACTCACTATTAAAGTTTTCGAAAACCATCACTTCAGATTGTACGTCAATGTCGTGCTCATCACGCACGTGGTCCCGCAGCTTGGCAGTAGTAGAGTTTACCTTCTGGCAGATCGGACAGAAAATTTTATGTTTAGTTACGACGTCTACTTTATGCACCTTCCTTTGATGTTCATACAAATTTCGCCGCAATTTAAAGGCTTTGCCGCATATATCGCATTTATTTTCGGGATCCATTAGGCAGAGCCGTATACTGTAGCTGTTTATCAAACACTATTGCTTTGATGAACAACTGAAATCGTGTCGCCAAGCATTCATCATCCGCCGCGCCATATCGCCAGTCCACTTTTGCCGGAAATTTTGAAAGCAACCCCACCTACTCTGAGTAGCCAATCAGATTGTCCGGCAAAAGTGGGGTTTAATGCCTCGTCTAAAACCCGTCTTATTTTCGCCACAGTCAAAAGACAATGTGGCAAAGTGCGAAAGAGACATGTGCGCTTGGTGAAATGCGATAATGTTATTTATTGCCGTTCAACTTCGATGGGTTCCTTGTGCCTTTTTCTGAAAACTGCAGGAGGAGGAGGGATTTGTTTCTTTTCTTTTCTTTTCTTTTTTTGAGGGGGTAGGGAGGACAAAAAAAAAAGTGCGTTTAATGTCACTCTTTGCATCTCAGCAAAATTTAAACCTTGATTAAATTAATATTTATAACTGGAAGCCTTACACGGGGGAAATATTATTTCGGAACTGAAATTTTCAATTTAGCATGGAACATGCATTGAATTTTACAGTCAACTTTCATTATAAACTTCTTTATTTCTTGAAATTTGTAAATAAAATAAAGTACTTAATAACTTACAAAATTCGCACAATACATATGAAAAAAGAAAATAAATAATAACAGCAAACATATGTAATTCTGAAAAAAAAAAAAGTATAATTCCAATAGCTGCAGTGCGTTTAGATTCAGTTTTCAATTTCAGATATTAAACATGTTTCGCTTTCCAATAAGTTTTCCAAAAAAAAAAAAAAAATGCGGATTTTTATATTTCTTACAACAAGAAATTTTGTTCGGGATTTTTGAAAGAGTAAACGTGACTTAAAATGATTGGCATGAAAGTTTTAAATAAATATTTGTTTTCATGACTTTTTTTTCTTGTGGTTCCTTTCTGCAGTTTCAATGTTAATGAATGCTAATCAGTGGTGCCATACCTATGGGGGAAGGGCATGGCGCAGACACCGCTAATGAAATTTTTAGGGGGGGGTTGTTAAGGGGTATTTTTCTCACATTGGAGGGCTTCTGATTTTGGGGGATATTTGTGATACTTGGGAGAGGTGGCAACGCTTTTTCTCGTGGAGGAGATGGGCACCCCTGTGCTATTTCACCTTTTTCTAAATTGCAATGATATATCTAGCTAATAGAATCGAGTTGGAGCAAATACTTACAGTTGATTAGCTGCCAAGTTACTCTGCTTGATATTAAATATCCTAAGGGGGGAGGGGGCATTTCTCAACATCAGTAAAGGACTTGCTGACAAGATATCAGTTTTTTTTCTTACTATTTCTTTTATATGTGTTATGTCCACTGGAAATAAATAGTAATAAAAACAGAATCTTCATCAGTATGATTGCAATCTAGTTCTTTTTAAACATTTTGATACAGAATAATTTTTTCAAAAATGTGGTCAAACCCATATTAAAATATTTACTAATTTAACAAAGTATTCAATGCTTTTTCATGGAATGCATTTTTTTTTCATAATTGTAGCATGATATAGAAACCAACAAAGTAGCCCGTTTTATTTTTTCTGAAAATGCTAATTTTTGGACACGTCATGATTGATGATGGGACAACATCAAAGTTTTTAGATTTTCGTTCATTTCACAGAAAGTAACCACATTACTTGAAAATAATAAAATATAAGGGTCATTCTTCAAAAAGTGTAACTTTTCAGTCAAACGATTTAAACTGCAGTAAAAACTTGAAACAATTCATTTAATAACGTCTTTTAAGTTCATCAAAAATATATTTATTTAAACCTACCAGCAACCTGCCAACAGTTTTTTAATAACAATTTATATTTAAATGTATGTTTGGAGCACATCATGTGAATTCTCACCTCCGTGGCATGTCACACACCTGGTGTGACTGTTTGTGTTGCTTGACAACTTCTTTAATTGAAAGTATATATTTATTTATTTATAATTTCTTTCACAGGTGCCTCAAATACTAATTGTTTAAGTACGTTAAGTTTTTTTAATATTCTGTGGCAGTGATGAGATCACAATTTACTTCCCAAGATACAAGGGGGCTCTGAAAACAAAAACCCCCTTGTTCGTTTTCAGCCATAAAGAAGTTGTGAGATTTTTGACGAAATGCAAGAAGATAGATTTTGTCTTAAAAACTGAGTGAAGTTACTGGGAATTCTCACCTCTGAACTCGAATCTCAGGGATGTAAATTAATGTTAAAAAAAATGATTTTTATTTCGTTCAGGAACGTAAAAGCAAAATGGTAAGCTCAAAACTTTGTAGTGAATAAATAAATCAATTAATATTTGCCGTGAGAATATGGATCGAATATACTTTAGATTTAAAAAGGCAAATTTTCATTTGTACAAAACTAAGACTGAATAATAGAGAGGCAAAAGTGCCCATCCGAAACAAACCAACTAACATCCCTATAAACTAATAGATACGTCCATTTCCGCCTGTAAACCGGATATTAGCCTTTCCATGGAATCGATGATCAAACAGTATTTGAGCCGCTTGAAAAATTTACATTCTATTCTATTCTATTCAAGAGTCACAACTGACTACAACTGTATTTATGTCGAGGACTGCATACTAAGTGCCTTGCCTCCATTATTTTATATACCGACAGATGACAGCACTATCACCGGATCGAACAGTTAATGAGAATTTAGAACTAGTCCAAGAGCTAATAGCTACCTGGTACTAGCACCCCCAGAGGTATCGTTTCACTTGGAGGACATTGAGACCACGAGCCTATTTAACGTCGCCCAGTCCCCTTTAATGACGACGGTGGGTCTTCGACCAGCGGGGATCGAACCCGAGCCCCTCCGGCCCCGAGTCCAATGCCCTACCGATCAGGCTACCACGGCCCAAACAGTATTTGAGCCGCTTGAAAAATTTACAGCTTGAATTACTGTGGAAGATGGCACTTCAGTTTGTCAGATGGGTCAGTGCGCTTTACGAATAGTTTTTCCTCCAGATGAGTACTGCACTCCTCTCCTCCGTCCGTCGTCCGAGAATCTCTGCTATTTAACTGCAACCGTACCGTCAGAAAAATGCGTTGTTTACTTTCCAAAGGGAGGAATTAAAATAAGATTGTTTACCGGTATAAATTGATAAATGCTGCATTTGAAGAGTTGAGCATGAAATTTTGATGTCTTCTTTTCGTATTCTGAACCCAAAATTGGAAACATTTTAGACAAAAAGCTTTTTTTCGTGTTTGTTTGACAAGCAACAGGATCGAAATGGGTGTTGTTATTGAACTTTCCATTCATTCTAAACGGTGGCTCACTCTGAAGTAAGTCCTGATATTCTTTTTAAAAAATGATGTTTCTGAAATATGTGGTTTATATGCTGTTTATGTGGTGAAGAATTCGGCAAATTAGTTCAGTGGCGAAGCAGATGAGGGCTATGGGGGTTGCAGCTTCCTCGTGGACCAGCTCCCCTGTTCCCCTCAACGTCCTTAAAGATTGAGTTTAGTTTATTCTCCCAACTTTTCGGGAGAGAGTCCACAAATCCACCTATCCCCGTCATCATCTAAAATCTTCTAGCATTTCATTTTCAGAAGTGCAATTTCGAAAACTTTCTGGGGGAGAGTCTCTGTTCCTCAATCCTTTCCCGAATGTCATCAAAAATGGTCTACAATTTCTTTTTAAAGTTTGATTTTGAAAATAACCCGTTTAAGAGTCTCAAACCCCAACTTTATCAAAAGCATATAATTGAATTTTTAGAGTTCAATTTTTGAGCAATCCCCGGGGAAGTGCTTACTTTTCCCCACCACATGAGTAAAAATCGTCTAAATGTTCGTTAAAAGGACTGCAATTTGAACATTTTGGGGAACATTTCCCTTGTTACATAAGATTACCTTCAATCTGTTTTTTTTTTTTGTTTTTTTAGACTTATATTTCAAAATTTTCTGGCAGTTTACTCCCAATCCTTCTCTCTCCACGTCATTAAAGCTCGTGTAAAATAATTGTCTCGGAATTTAAGTTTTGAAAAATTTCCGTGGAAGAGTCTCGAAATGTAAACTGTTCTCCTTATTATCAAACAAGGTCAACGATTTCATTTTAAACTCATTTTTAAAGTAGACACAGAGGAAGCGTGGCAAATCCCATTCATCTTTCAACTTCATCGAACGATGTCCTGCAATTGCTTTTATCGGACTTTGATTTGAAAATTACATAGAACGGCCTGGATCCCCCCCCTACCACCCCTCTTGTACTCGGTTATAAAATATCATCTTAGCTTCAATTCTAGCACTTCAATTTCAAAAGATTTCCAAGAAAGTTTCCTAGGAAATTCATAAAATGTCAACCTCTCCTACCCCTAACTTTACCCGAGATCGCCGGATTTTCCATTTTTAAAACTACTAGTTGTTGCAAAAATTTTGCGAGGGAAGACGCTTTCTTCTTTGAACACCGCTATTCAAAGACCGCCGTATTATAGCCGTAAGTCAATTCGTGTCCCCACTAGATGGCGCTGGCGCTTAACAGGCTTTGACAATTTTTGACTTTTCTGTGTAAAACTGATGCATCCACCAATCATTGTCAACGTTTCAATCCGTCTCATGCATAGACTAATAATAAGAGTAGATCGAGCTTTTGCAGACTTGCTGATGAACAAAATGGGTTCATGGATACAGCATGTGACTGGTGGAAGGCTTGGCGAAAACTTTGGCGGCATGGTTGCTAGATGGCAACATTATCTATAGTTTGGCACTCGACATGTATTTTAAGACCTAATGTGTTTTCATTAAAATTTTTTTCTAGGTGCAGAGATTGAACTGTTTTTCTTTTAGTTATGCATTATTTTGACATTAGCAATTAGTTTTTGATCACAGTTTTCAGTCACTTTTATTTCATATGGAACTCCTACGTCAGCGTTGGCGTGAACGTATTGGCGTAAACGTTTTGCGTTAACGCAAAAATTTACTAATCGGTATCTTAAATTGAAATTGTAGGTAAAAATCTTACTGTTTGCTGATTCTTTTTTAAGCGCTTGCACCTTTAATTGCTTATAGAACTATTGAAATTGACTAAAGAAAATGCACAATACGATCTAGACGAAAAACTCACTATATTAACAAAATATTTACAACTTAGAATAGCAAATTGACAAATCGGACTCCGAAAAAGATCATTCTTCCGTGTTCCATCAATTCTATTTATTTTATTTCTCGCGAACGTTGATCGTCTGCTACGATCAACGCCCGCTGTTGCTAGGATATCCACCAGTCACATGATTTGGTTTATGAGCAGCAAAAGGGTTGCCATAGCTCGGTCTACTCTTATTATTAGTCTATGGTGTCATACATCCACCAATCATTATCAATGTCTCAAAGTTTGTTTATATTTTTGATTGGACGTCGCCCATTTTGACCACAAGAGGCGCCACTTCGCACCCCTGCATCCACCAATCAATGGCAAAGCATTGGAAACAGGGGTGCACTGTAGCGCCCTCTTTGTTGCCATGGATTTGAGCAATTGCCACGGCCCGTAAGTATTTAGTGGGGCCAGGATCAATTCTATGGATTTACGGCTGTACGTTAATTTTAAAAACTCTTTCTCTCCGTATATAACCTATTTCGGTACAGATGTGATATACCCCCCCCCCCCCCCCCATTTGGCGACATTCGATTTTTTTGCACAAAATTGAGATATTTTTCTCGCCAATGAGGCGATACTTTTTTATGCATGGCATCCCTGGCCAAACTAACCTGTGTTTAGCAACCCGAAGGCAATCTTACAGATCTGTTCAAACTTGTTTATTTGGGTTGTTTGGGTTTCACGCAGGAGAGATACGTGGTGTTGTTTCGTGCAATATACCTTACAGGAATGCTTATTTTGTGTTAGTTTAAATTCAGTAGTTGTGTTTTGAAGTAAAAACAATAGAAAATGCCAGTTTCTTCAAACTTGAAGGTTAATTAAAAGTTAACTCCAACGTGGTGTGTATCTGTAACGCGCCATTGTCAGATGATGTATTGTTTTAGACTGAGTGTGAATATTTTTACCATATAAAAAGGTAAGTTCTTTATTTTAGAATTCAAAAAAAAACCTCTCACTTCCAAAATTCTTTGTTTTTGCAAATCCTTGAGGGGTTCTTGTAGTTTTTAACTTTATTTTTACTGTATGTAAATTAATTTTACAGAAATAGTACGGTTATTTTGTTCTAAAAGTTAATTCTTATCGATGCCACGAATTATTTAGACATTAACGTGCCTCCTTTAGGTACTGAATTTTATGTTAACAATTGAAAGTTGTTTCGGTTGTACTCTTAAAAATGCTGAATTTTATTAATAAATCTGCACAATAATGGTGCATATTTCACACTTAAAACTGTGTCATTATTGTACACTGAACGGAAGGAGCCACCCTTGGGTGTCTCCATGAAAATATGCATAACTGTGACCATACTCCGACTGTAATGTATATTAACAGTCGGAGGGATAACTGGCGAGCCAGAGGTCTCATTGTACTTTCGTAATGAGACCTCGGCTCATGAGACCGAGGGCTCGTATCCCGGAGAAATGATGAAAAAAAAATTAATTTCGACTTGTAATTAATACAATAATTTATTTCATTGTATTTTAATATGTTTACAAAAAACCCTGTACATTTTTGAAGCATATATTCGTCATGTTTTTTGTTGTGCTTTTATGTTGTTTTTATACATATTGTGTTCTGAAGTGCTTTGATCATGTTTTTTTATCTGATTTTTTCCTGTTGGCGCTAAAAAAGCATCGCTAAGAACGATGTATGACATATGTCGTCATACATCGTTTTCTTGGCGACGCATTCTTGGCGCCAACAGGAAAAAGTCGCCAAGGGTGGGGTATATCACATCAGTTCCAATGTCGAAATTAAAAACGAACAAATAAACAATAGATTTTATCACTCAAGAAGTAACTTTGCTTTAACTGTTGGTAATCATGGAAACTAAAAAAATCTGAAACTTCACCATTCTTGAATTTTGTCGTCTTTTATACCTTTCTTCAGAAAACGCTGAATTTTCCAGCTTTTTTTATCAAGACAATTTTTGTGCTTTGTCCATATACTTATGCTACAATATGCTATGAGTACCCCACCTTTCCCCTAAAAAAAGACAAAAAAACCCAGCTTTAGTTGGGTTTTTTGGGTTTTATTTAAAAAAACCCAAAAAACCCTGGGTTCATGGGCTTTTTTAAAAAAACCCGGGTTTTTGCCAACTCTGGCTGTATTTGATATGTTGAGAAATTGAACGCGGATTGAAATTCCGCCCAAGAATAATGTTTGTTCTCTTAGTTTCCGGAATTGAATGTCGAGAGAGAACTTTAAATTGCTGCAGTCAAAATTTCGAAATCTTTACATATTCATCAAAACAAGTAAGTGGTGATTTCATCTAAACAACGTTTTTCCGAATCGCTCGGCTATGACTTTCAGATTCCTCACCAATTTTCTCATGAACTGGATATAGATACAGGACTGTCTACTTGACCTCTTTTTTTACTTTCTTCTATATCTAATATATAGAAGAAAGTATTGGATTCGTGCAAATTTTCGAATTTCGAATTTTGACGGATACGAACGTTTTGAGGTGTGCTGAGTCCATTTCGACCATTTTTGGAAAATGTCTGTCTGTCTGTATGTGTGTGTGTATGTGTGTGTGTGTGTGTATGTGTGTCACGTCTGTGTGTGACCAGTTTTTTGTGGCCGCTCTACAACAAAAACTACCGCATGAAATCGAACGAAATTTAGTACACGTATGTGCCCCTATGTGAACTTGTGCCCATTAGTTTTTGGCGCGAATTCCTCCAAGGGGGGTATAGCAATGGGACGTTTTTCGAGTTATGCATGCTTGCTATTCCTCAGGAAGTAACTGGAGGAATCAAACAAAATTTGGTCCATATGTTGGTATTAACAGGAACAGATGCTGATTCAATTTTGGTGTCAATAGCTCAAACGGGGGTTGAGCTATAGAACGTTTTTTGTCGTCAATTGTGACTGCTGTATCTCAAGAAATAATGAACGGAATGAAAGAAAAATTTATCGGCAAGTAGCCCTTAGTGGGTATAAGAGCTGATTTTCTTTTGGTGTCAACAGCTAAAAAGGGGGTAGCGCAATCGCCCGTTCTTTTTTTCCATTGTGAGTGCCCTATCTCAAGAAGTAATGCTACATTCTGGTTGAAATTTGGAATATATGTGAATCCATATGTAAACAGGCTTTGGTTCAATTTTGACGCCGATCGCTCCAAGAGGTGTTTTTTTTTTTTTTTTTTTTTTGCGAATAAAAATAGCTTTATTAATGCAACAATAAGAAAGATAAATCGTAATAGATTGTCGTCTGCGTATTTCTCGTGATTTTAATTGAATGGAAATGATCGGAAATATTATCTCAATGAATTAAAATTTTTAACTGTTGCCATCTTATGTTTGTTAACAAATAAAATATTTGTAATTAATTCAAGCAAGGCTTTTAAAATAACTCTCAATTTTCGCTCTTTGCTTTGCTTTTGCAATAATTCAGACATTGGGATGGTCGTCAAGTTTTTGCATGTGTAATTTTGTTTTTGTTGGGAATATTGCTTTCTCGTCAAGCATGGGGAGGGATCAGAAAAAAAAAAAAAAGAAAAATATAGAAGAAAGTTTCGTGATGGCCACAACATACTAGTTTTTTATAGTGAACTGTTTCATAGGACAGGCAGAGTCGTTTTTTTTTTTTAAATAAAAATCTTAGTCCCAAAATTAACTTTTCAAATCGTACCCCTTTAAGAAGAGAACCCTTTATTCACAACCCCCCCCCATTTCGAATCATTCCCCTTTATTCCCCACCCCCCCATTTCGAATCATACCCCTTTAAGAAGAGAACCCTTTATTCAACCCCCCCCCATTTCAAATCATGCCCCTTTAAGAAGAGAACCCTTTATTCACCAAACCCACCCCCCCATTTCGAATCATACCCCTTTAAGAAGAGAACCTTTTATTCAACCCCCCCATTTCAAATCATACCACTTTAAGAAGAGAACCCTTTATTCACCAACCCCCCCTTTCAAATCATACCCCTTTAAGAAGAGAACCCTTTATTCACCAACCCCCCCCCCATTTCAAATCATACCACTTTAAGAAGAGAACCCTTTATTCACCAACCCCCCCCCCCATTTCAAATCATACCCCTTTAAGAAGAGAACCCTTTATTCACCACCCCCCATTTCAAATCATACCCCTTTAAGAAGAGAACCCTTTATTCACCCCCCCCCCATTTCAAATCATGCCCCTTTAAGAAGAGAACCCTTTATTCACCAAACCCACCCCCCATTTCGAATCATACCCCTTTAAGAAGAGAACCCTTTATTCAACCCCCCCATTTCAAATCATACCCCTTTAAGAAGAGAACCCTTTATTCACCAACCCCCCCCCCCCCATTTCAAAGCATGCCCCTTTAAGAAGAGAACCCTTTATTCACCCCCCCCCCCCATTTAAAAATTAGAAGGTTGAGGTGCACTAGGGTACGATTTCATATATCTCTTATTAACATTGATAACTGAACGTCCAATCCATGTGCTAATTAGTGCTTGACATTGTTTACTATTGTTGTTTCACTTCCCCTTGTCATCATGTATGCTCTTTTTCTAATGTTTCATTTAAATGGAAGATTAAAATGCAATGATCGAAATGATGTTTATTGATTATTTACGAATAACACAAGAGTGTTACTCGTAACACTTACTCTTAATTCAATTAATTACCGCCCGTTCGGCAGGGCTAAAGCAGAAATACATGGAATACACAGCCAGCTCAGTCATTTCCAGCAGAGGACTGCTGTTTCGTGCTTATTAGCACTCATCAGCCCGGCATAGGAAAGCGACTGAGCCGCAGATGGAAAATCTCTCGAGGAAGCCAAGAGTGGCAAACAAACTGGTAGCTAATGCAGAATCAGTACAGACCAGACGAGTGACCGAAGCAATGGTTCGGTTCAGTAACTTACTGAATATACCATGTCTTGCCTTCAATCTTCGATTTGAACCGAACCGACTAATACCACACCACAGGAGAGTTTTATAATATTTTGAGTTGTAATCGAAAATCCGAAAAGGTCACGGTCCCCCGCATTTTGGATTTAAGGTCCCATTATGGCCTTTCCATGGAAAAGTCACTTTGTCCCACACGTGACGTCTCATATATGTCTGCAAAAATAATACCTCAAAAATATCATTGAACAAGTTTTTTCTGCTTAACAAATTACAAAATTATGTATGATATCTTAAGCAAAAAAAAAATCGTCATTACCATTTCAAAGTATTATTTTAAAGAAATGTTTGAAGCATCACATGCAGGACAACGTCGCATTCATTGTACAAGCTATGCAAGAGTACATTAAATCAAAATAAAAGTGAATGTTCAATTACTTAACTAAAAATTACCTACCTGATCGGGTTTTTTGGGAAGCTACAAATTTTATTTTGACAAACGAGGGTCGAATACACGAGGTTCAACTGTTCCTCGATTTCTAAATGAACATTAAGAGTAAGTACACGAAATAACACCGCCAGCTCGGTCATTTCCAGCCGAGGACTGCAGTTTCGTGCTTATTAGCACTCATCAGCCCGGCATAGGAGAGCGACTGAGCCGCAGATGGAAAATCTCTTGAGGAAGCCAAGAGTGGCAAACAAACTGGTAGCTAATGCAGAATCAGTACAGACCAGACGAGTGACCGAAGCAATGGTTCGGTTCAAATCGAAGATTGAAGGCAAGACATGGTATATTTAGTAAGTTACTGAACCGAGCCATTGCTTTGGTCACTTGTCTGGTCTGTACTAATTCTGCATTAGCTACCAGTTTGTTTGCCACTCTTGGCTTCTTCAAGAGATTTTCCATCTGCGGCTCAGTCGCTTTCCTATGCCGGGCCGATGAGTGCTAATGAGCACGAAACTGCAGTCCTCGGCTGGAAATGACCGAGCTGGCAGTGTATTTCGTGTACTTACTCTTAATGTTCATTTAGGAATCGAGAAACAGTAGAACCTCGTGTATTCGACCCTCGTTTGTCAAAATAAAATTTGTAGCTTCAAAAAAAAAGAAAAAATCCTCAATCAATTAGATAATTTTTAGTTAAGTAATTGAACATTCACTTTTATTTTCATTTAATGTACTCTTTCATAGCTTGTACAATGAATGCGACGTTGTCCTGCATGTGATGCTTCATACTTTAAAATAATACTTTGAAATGGTAATGACAATTTTGTTTGCTTAAGATATCATACATAATTTTGTAATTTGTTAAGCAGAAAAAACTTGTTCAATGATATTTTTAAAGTATTATTCTTGCAGACATATATGAGGGGGCACGTGATGTGAAATACCCGGGTATTTATTTTTTGGGGTAAATACCCTGGGTAACCCAGGTAAATATCCAAAATGGGTATTTACCTGGGTATTTATTTCAAAAATTTATATTCAACTAAAATGCTTTTCTGTATGTATTCCACTATGTATATATATATATAACCAACCATATACAAAACAATATATTTTTGCCCAAAAATTGTATTTTGATTCCATATTTAAAGAATTATTGTGAGAAACAACTTAGCAATCTAATATGATATTCACATTAAATGTGTTGGATATGCCTAATCAATGTTGATACCCGGATTTCAGATATAAAAAAGCCATTCTTAAAAAAGTAAAAAGCTTAACTGGTTACAAAAAAAGCAAACATCAATTTTTAAGGTCCTAGTCTTTTATAAACCAGTAATATGTCCTTGCATGACATCAAAATGTAACGAAATCTTGCTCAATTTATTATTACCATTTATTTACCTATATCTTTTGCAGAATGTTAATGTGAAAACTATTTCTATATTTGCCACGTTATCACGTAAACAGCAATAAAATAAATAAATAACATCATAGTCTTAATAACTTCTCAGTTTATTCTTCCAAACATCCCTCATGCTCCCTTTTTTTTTTTTCATTTTGGGCATGACTAACCTAGTTTGTGATATTGAATTCCTGAAGTTTATCATTGAATTGCTTATACTTCTCCAATTATGACATTGAAAAGAAAAATATATTATAATTTTCTATAAAAAATATTATAAACTGTGCAATACATATGTATGTATCAGTTTTACGAAGTATTTCATATTTAGCTTTAAAAAAAAAATCCCATTCAGTTTTGCATTTTTTTGTAAAATACCCAGTTTTTGGGTATTTACCCTGGCCTTGGGTAAATACCCAAAAAATATTTACCTACCCGCTGGGTACTTACCCGATCCACATCACTACATGGCACGATGGGGATTAAGATTCAACATGCAATGCACTAATAAAGAGAAAATCGCAATTTTTGGACTTCATCAGTCTGGCTCTGAGTTACGGAAATGACAAATTTATTATTTTAAGCAATCCTTCACAGTTAATTAGTGTCGGCCCCGCTTAAAAGAATACCATCAGTTCCAAGAATTGTTATTCGATTAAGCAGAAAATTTTATTTACCTTTCCTGGTTGACAATTTTTGTCTTAAAACATTATAAGAAATCAATATCTATTAGCAAATGAAGAAAAAATGCTATTGATAACAGAGTTTTAAATTAGCTAAGTAATCAACAAAAGAGTATAATAATTAAATATATATAATACAAGTATGTATGAAAATTATAAACATCTAACTTACTATTTGAGGTATTAAATCTTCATTTTGCCACTTTTTTTCAGTTCATATATATATATATATATATATATATATATATATATATATATATATATATATATATATATATATATAAATATATATTTTTTTTTTTTTTTTTTTTTTTTTTTGAGAAAGTCCATAATAGTGGATTCCTTGCTCAAGGTATTTTGAGAACTCATTTCTAACTTCAATTACCGTGTTTTACTTGATATTTATCAATTTTTTATCGTCTGGCAATGTTTATATTTCGTTGTGTTTTTTAAAACTTAATTATCGACTGTCTTTTGGTAATGGCAACTATAAAAGAAACTAGATAGAATAATGGAAATGCTTTGATGGAATATGAATGTTGTTTTTCCCGCCCGTTGTCTGCCGAAAAATACTAATTTAAATTTTTACGTCAATAATTGCTCTTATTGAGCAATCACAAAATGCTTATTGTTCTCACTTGACCTTTGAATGACGTTCCTATGATTTTATTCCCTCCCCCCCCCCCCGCCTTCCTCTGCAGCACCAAGTCGACCAGCTCATCCCGATGCTGCTCCTCTAGCGAGCATACATACACACACATGCCTGCACACATGCACACATACATATACAAACACACACAAGCCTACATACACATACACGTCTGCACACACACAAGCCTACATACACATACACGTCTGCACACACATATGCCTACACACACATGCACACATACATCCACAAACACACACAATCTTACATACACATATTTGTCTGCACACACGTATGCCTACACATTCATTAATGCTTACATACATGCGCGTACATACACATACACACGCGCCTACATATACACACACGAACGCCTACACACATACACACGAGCGTGTACATACACAGACATGCGCCTGACACGCTCGTGATTGCAGAAAACATAATTTGAATTCAAGATGTCAAAATTCGAATTATTTTTTAAATTTATTTTGAACGTATTCAAAACTTTTCTCAGCAAAAATATATGAGGAAGCTGATCACAATTATTTGATTATCTGGGGAAATAATTCGATTGAGCAGGGATATTTAACATTACACTTTTGGGGAAATATTCGGTTCTGGGAGATTTCATTCGTATGAGCGGGGTATTCGTTTATCCGTTACCCGATGAAGCGAGGCTGACAATATATTTAGACTTCTTTGATCATCTGTAATCAAATTTGTGTTTTACTGGGAGGTGGAGTAAGCCGTCCGGGACACCGGGAATTGGTCTGAAACCGGAGCATTTGGCACAGACCATGTGTGATTTAAAAAAAAAAAAACAACAAATATATCGGTCGCTTAGCCAAAGTATCGGATAACTTAATTTTGTAGGGTTGCCACGCCACAGGGGAACCTGAAAAAACAAGAAAAATACTGGGAATTCAAAAATCATTAAAAATCAGGGAATTTTAAAAAAATCTTTAAAAGCTTGGAAAATGCAGGGAATTTTATAATTATTTTAAATTGAAATTCAAAAATCAATGCCCAAAATTTATAAACTTCCAAAATTAATAACTGGCAAAAGTATCCGGCGTTGCCTGGGTCAGTAATAATTGTGAGAAATAATCGCTACATTCATTCGCGTTTCTTGCTTTAACTGAAAGAACTCAAAACACCCAGCTTTGATGTGATTAAAAATCGAGCTTCTTCCTTACCCATAAAAGTAAAATAGCAATGAGTATAAAGAACGAAATAGTATTCAGTTAGAAACGAAATCACGACATTTAAGCCTATAAAAATTTGAAGACTTTCCAAAATATGAAATTTCACCTGTCATACTTGCCAACTCTACTGTTTTTAACGGGAGACTCCCGTTTTTTGCTTCCATCTCCCTATTTCCTGTTTTTTACCATTTTCTCCCGTTTTTGTAAGAAGTCCCCTTATGTAAGAAGTTTCAGTTTCTTCTCAATAGATGGCGCCCTTTTCTTGTCATCCACCAAGGTCAAGGAAAAAGAATTTTTCCAACTGATAACTCATCGAGTAAAAATTTATTTTTGGAAGCTTCCCATATTGCATGTTCAACAAAACATGTGCTTTGCCAAAAGTTGCAGCAGATTTCAATCCCTTTGCATCTTGAAAATGTTTCAATTATTTTGTAAGTTTGAAGTTATTTTGACATGTACTACCCCATACCTACTCATTTTATATTTTATTTTCATAAAGTATTGATTTTTTTTGGATATAAGTAATTAAATTTTTGTAGCGACCTTTTAGGTACAGACTATGGAATGTACCAAACTTTAAGCAAATTCTCTCATTATTTGGTTTTTCCTTTGCAGGATTTTTTTTCTTGCTGCTACCAATTAGCTTAGATCTGCAAAAAATCCCCATTTCACTTTAAATTTAGTATTCATGTTATTTAAAAGCATAATTTAATAATTTTGTTGTGAAATATGTCGCTGGTGAATCACCTATACGTACCTCTAGTGGAATCTCCTTTTTTTTTTCTTCAAAAGTTGGCAAGAATGTCTGTTTAAAAAGATTTATCAGTTAATTTTTTTTGTGAATATAGTCTAAAACTTTTTCTATAAATACAAACGGTTTTAAAAAATGTTGCCGCCGTTGTTCCCACTATGCTTGTCTTAGTTGTTTTTTAAAATTTCAACTATTGTGAGTTCTTGTTGCGACTTGAAATGTTACCAACGCCAAATATCGACGTATTTTTGCTCACCATAAAATGATGCTAAACATTATTTTCATCCGAAATGAATCCGAAGTAAGTTGTTAAACTTGGTGAGTGTTTGAAATTGTGCGCAAAGAGAAATTAATGGACGTTTTTGTGCTGTTAATAGATTTGCCTAATTTAGTTAGCGGATTATTTTACATTTTAACAAAAGTTTTAAAGATTCTTCTGATGGCGATATTTTGGTTACATGGTCAGGGCCGGATTAACTTCTAAGTTTGGCCCTTCTAAGTTTGGCCCAATGCCAAACTTAGAGATTACACCCCATCTCACATATCCGAACTCTATCGAAATTTTATCTCTAATCGATTGCGCTTTTTATACTTCCTCAAAATTTCTTTTCGATTTTCGAACCCAACGGAGACTGCAACTAAATTTTAAATTTACAAAAGATATTTAGTGGAATAATCTGTAACCTGCTTCACAGGAAATAATATTATTATTTATTATTTCAAAAATGAAATTGTTGATTGATTTTTTCGAAAGTTTGAATGGAATTTGGAACAAATACTTGATTGTGTAAAATTCTCGTAATTGAACTATGTAATAGCAGTAAATAAACTATAGTTGTTCAATAACTGCTCAAAAGAAAAAAAAAAGTTGTGTTACGTAAAATAAAAGGAAAATTCATCTCAAACTAAAAGTGTAGCTTTAGCACCCCCATAAAGTTAACAAGTTCGTATTTTCATCTCTGATTGAGAGATGGTAGCTAACTTACAGAAAGATACACTGTGTAATATAACATGAGAAATGTTAAAATTATGATACCGATACATTTTGTTCAACTAAAAAAAAGCTATTTATAAAATTCCACTTACACAGTCAACTAAGGGCATCAATAATGTAACAAATCCGCGATTTTCCGCTTTTTTATTTTATTTATTTTTTTCTTTTTTTCATTTCCCGGCCGCCAAGCATTTTCAAGCGATCGATCGCGATCGCCTCGTCAGGATTTTTGCTGACTCATGTGTTCTTTCTTAGGTAGAAAGAAGAAAGGAACTTCGTTTCGTGGGTGTAGAAAGGAAATGGCTCGAAAATGACGCAGAAAGCGTCAGCTCTTATGCATTTCGAAATCCGATTGCATCTGCTTCCATAACACTCGCTCATTTTTGTCTACTAGTCCATCCCATCACTTAAACCTTTAAAACTTTTTGTAGACTATTATTTTCAACCCTTCTCGTTATTTTTTGCTGAAGACTTGTACGCTCATTGTTTTGCCACGCCCATTTCACAGCCACTTTCCGGCGATCGCACATTCCCCCTCACCTTCCTTCTGCCCCGACCTTCCCATCAGGATTCTTGCTAAGGCACACGTTCTTTCTTGAGTGGAAAGAAGTAAGGAACTTTTTGCTGTTGGTGAAGAGGATGAATTAGGAGTGGAGGTGGAAATGCTGGAGGGTGACGGTGGATGCAATCCTTAGATGTAGCTTTTGAAATCCGATTGCATCCGCTTTTGTAACACTCTCATTTTTATCTGCTATGCCATTCTACTGCTTAGTCATTAATACCTTTTTGTAGACTAATATTTTCAACCCTTCTTATACTTTATTTATTTTTTTTTTTTATGAAGACTGCCACGCCCATTCAAAGATGTTTATCCTATTCCATTCGAGTTAATTTAAGCCAATATCTAATTTAAGCCAAAATCGTTCTTCGAATCTAGTTTTAATGCTTATCACGCTTACCAAAGATACAGCTCTTGAAGATCTTAATAAATTCAAATTTATTTTAACTATACGGTGCTATTTTATTATGACACACATGTAAATATAGGAAATTAAAGATGCTTATATTCTCAAATCATGACATAGTGTTCAACACTTTTTTTATCAATTTCAAAATAATCGTTAATTTTTATGCTAGCGTTTAAAATGACCATCAGAGCTTAAAAAGTTTTAGATTGGGTTTAGTTTTTTAATGATTTTCATAGAATGTACCCAGGTGCTCCCCAAAATTTCAAAATGCTCCTCAAATTGTTTCTTCAAGGTTAGCCACTCTGATAATGTCATTTTGTAATTATGGTGTCCAATGATTCAGCTTGTATTAAGTGTTTAATTATGTGGAAGTTGTATAGCACTAGATGTCACATTATAAAGTTTTAAATTCACCTGATTTGCGGGCTATGGGAAATTGAAAGTGGTAAATGGAATTGATATATGTGTTAAAATCTTAAATAAATGCAAGCTTATTTTATTTATTCATTTGTTAGCATTTCTACTAGTAAAAAAAAACAACAAAAATAAATAAATAAAAAACATTTATCTGTTAATATTTAAAAGACAGTATAGTATCAATGTAATTTCGCGTAATATATATATATATATATATATATATATATATATATATATATATATATATATATATATATTTATATATATATATATATATATATTCAAATTTTAAGTCTCGCAATTTTTCCTCTTTTTTGATTTCGGGCTGTTTTTATCCCTGGCAGTTGAGAATAGGGAAAAAACTTAAGTTCCTGTGTAGAAAAATCGATTATTGTGTTTATTCTGTGATTTGTATTTGGACTGCTGTTGTCGTACAAAACTTGGATGTAATTTCACACAAATATTTCATCTTAAAATTTTCGTTACGGTTACTGAACAATTTTATTACAAGAAAAAAGAAATAAGCAAACAAAATATACATAAATAAAACAAGGAATATGTGTGTATATTTATGTATATATATATGTGTGTGTGTGTGTTTATATGTTACCTAAACAAATCCACAGTTTTCGTCGGATCTGGACCAAATTTGGCAGGAAGTTACTTTTGCACCCGAGAAGGAACGTAGGTGGGTTTTCAAACGCCAAAAAAGAACCGAACCGTTCGAATTTTAATTTTAAGTCCCGAAAATGGCATTAAAGGGCTCTTGCTACCCAATATAATTATCCGATTTCTTTGATTCAGGTCCCATTCGAAAGCCCGTGAAAAATACCCATGAAGTTCCTTCGAATTAAAAAAAAAAAAGGTGTAAAATCACCGGGAAAATATTAAAAAGCACTGCTATGCCTAATAGAACAAAAATTTTAAATCGGAAAATTATCGTTTGCGTGATCTCAGGGCATGCAGCGCCTCCTCTGGACTACCCCTGGTAGATAGCGATCCGTATACAGATCGCTAGCTGCACAATTTCCGTATACGATTTGATTGAAGCAAGAAATCAAAAGAGCTTTCCACCCCAAAGTGGAAAGACGAACACCTGAAGAAGAACCGGTCAAATCTACTGCCTACCTCCCCCAGGTTGAGGACTTCACCAACAGAATTGAAAGACTGCTGCGGAAACACAACATCAAGACTGATTTCAAGCCTGCCCATCGAATCAGCGACTTACTACGATCAGTGAAAAATGAGAGAGACCCTTTGTCTGCTGCAGGAGTTTACAAGATCCCATGTTCCTGCGGATCGGCCTACATCGGAACAACGAAAAGAAGCGTTAACCCAAGAGTAAAAGAACACCAAAGAATTGCCGTCTGGGCCAAACTGAGAAATCCGCTGTCGCTTTTAGTGATGGCACCTATGACATTAAATTCAAAGAAACCAAAATACTTTCAAGGACTTCCCACTATTATGCCAAGTTAAACAGAGAAACCATCAAAAATTTCGAACATCCCAACAATTTTAGCAAAAAGGAAGAAGGAATTAAGATCAACAAACTCTGGCATGCTACACTTTGACGGATTATCCCGAGAGATACTTCTGGCCAATCAGAAACAGCGACGGACGCCCAGCAGCCAATCCCCAACCAGAATGAAGAGGGCTCAAGTTTCAGCCAATTGGAAACGAGGAGGAACGTTCATCAGCCAATCCTGGCCCAGAACGAATAGGGGAGCTATCTCTTCCCACATAAATAGTGACAACATTTCGATATCTGCACCAGTTGCTAGGAAGTCCCTTCCCTGGCTAACACTGTAGATGGCCGCCGCAGGTGCGGCCGAAACGTGTGGAGTAACAACACTCAGACCACTTCACAACAGCACGAATCTTACAACATTATTGACACCGGCCGTGAGAGCCTTCATTCCTAAATGCCCAATTTGTTCATTTTGAAGAAGTTCAGTCATCCTAACTATTTCACTTTGCCCCACATTCCTCTTCTCCAGATAAAAGTTTGACTAGTTAAGTGGTCAAAGTACCTTTCAAACATTTTTTTTAAATTTAAGTAAATTTTATATTTCTTTGAAACCATAACATGCATGCTTATTTCTTAATCAATAATTTATTTTCAAAATTTAAAAATATTGCTTACTTTTTTTTTAAATTCAAAACATTGAGGAAAATTGCAATTTTTAAAAATTTTTTAAGGCTTTTTTATTTTTGCACTAATTTAAAAAAGTTGTTTGCTAAACGATCACTATAATCATCTCTAAAAAATCTGTGCATTCATTTGCTTATGAGTTTATTAGAAAATTTTCTGTGATTAATTATGTAAAAAATCAAAGTTTTTTTTTTAAAATAATTTGGTTTTTAAAAGCTTAACATGCTCTAAACATTTGAGTCATTTATAAAATGCTTATCCAATGCACAGTTTTGTCATATATGTTATCCCAATTGCAAAAAGTATTACTTGAAAGCTGCATCTTTAATAGAAAAAAAATCCTTGGGGATTCTAATGACGTGAAAACACAAAAAACCATCATCGAGAAAAAGCAATTTAAAGTTTTTCTTTTGCATAAGAACGCATAGCGAGCATGGCCTAAAACCGCGCATAACTTTTTAAATATTTGAACTAAAGCAATGGAACTTTTCCCCTGTGTTCAGAATAGTTTTTAGTTTTGAAATAAGCGATAAAATTTTTTTTAATCGTTTCATAATTTTTGAGGTCCTTTAACCCCTTAAGTGAGCAAAAAAACAACTAATATACAAAAGTGGATATCTTGAGCGACATAATTTTATTGCAATAGCTCAGTAAACAAGTTTTTGGTGTTTTTAACGGTCAGTTTTTTGACATAACAAACAACTCAAGTTTGTTAAAACCAGATAGAACCGTCACATATTCAATACATAAGGTACTTACATACTCAAACTTTTCTTCTTCTTCTTGCTTATCTCTCTGTTCTGAATCAGATCAGATCAATGAGATTGTTCGCCTTAATCAACTTCAAGACAGAAGCAGGTCTCTTCAGTAGATCCTCGCGTACCAAACCAACACAAAAAAAATAAGATGTTGTGCAGTGATCTCTTCAGTATGACATTTGGTGCAAATTGGGAAAGTCCTATTACCATGGGAAAATCTGAGGGTTTTTAGATGACCTGTGCTCAGGCGAGCCAAAGCAGTTTGCTCTCTCCTGTCACCCTCAAATCCAAGAGAATTACCAGGACCCTCGCAAAAATACCATGGATGCTCAGGAGGACGTCTCCAAGAGCTGTTTATAGTAGTATAAACTATAAACAGTAGCTTTAGCTGTTTATAGTAGTTCAAGGTACGTCAGAGGATCCCCACTATTCTGAGTCATAGTAGAGCCCTCTTTCGCCAGTCCATCCGCAATATCGTTACGTCTCAAATTCACATGAGATGGAATCCATTGTAAATGGAGGTCACAAGAACTGGACAGACTCTTGAGTTTTTTAACAATTTTTATTCCCTTTTGATCTGCAATGATTCTCCAATTTTGCAAGTATTGGATTGAACTGCGGCTGTCTGGTAGGATCCATGTCTCTCTAGGGAAACGTTGCTCAGCAATATAATCCAGGGCCATGTCAATGGCGATCAATTCGGAGCAAAACACGGAGCAGTAATCAGTGTTTCTACGTTTAAGAGATATTTCTTCATCTCTAAACTTAACAACAACTCCACTTCCAGTGTTCCCCTCAATTCTGCTGCCGTCTGTGTAAATCAGAACAGCCTCAGTAGGAATGCTATTAATCACTTCTAAAGAACCTGTCTTAAGTATTCAGGATGTTGAGTTGTCTTATTTGTGCGGCTAAATAACTCTGTATGAAATTAACCCCAAACTTTTTTTTCTTAATGCTCTATAATTCTTATTTAATTTCATTTGTTTTCAGCTATAATCAGGATTTCATACTGTTGGAATGCAGCTAGTGCGATGCCAGCCTCTGACATGCCCTTTTGACCTTCACATCACTAGGCACCTTTGTTTCTGCTTTCGTCATGTCGAAATGGTCGTCGTTGGGAATGCAAAGATGACGAAATTCCATCAATTTTAAAATCACAAACATTCCTTAGAGGTTACTGCGGCAGCAACAAACAGAAGACAGCTTGTGTGAAATGCAGACAGCTCCAAGTCCGGATTCACTTCTCGTGCCGTCGCCAGTAACATCTCAAGCTTTGCATGCAGTCAAATTCGTGTAACTCTATTTAGGAAAAGATCTATTATTCCTAATAGCATCACTGTATAAAGAAGTTTCAGTATAAGCAAGTGAGTGTTTATCTGTTATGGAATGTAACTTCGCCATTAGGAGGAAGTGTTTTTACGAACGTCAATTTACTTCCTGGCAAGCATCTTTCATTTTGTGTAATACTAATCCACAAAAATTAAATTACACGAAAGAAATGTTCAAAATGCTCTTTCAATTCTGAAACTGAAGATCTTATGACAAGGCAAGCGTCTTTCATTTTGTGTAATACTAATCCACAAAAATTAAATTAGACGGAAGAAATGTTCAAAATGCTCTTTCAATTCTGAAACTGAAGATCTTATGACAAGGCAAGCGTCTTTCATTTTGTGTAATACTAATCCACAAAAATTAAATTAGACGGAAGAAGTGTTCAAAATGCTCTTTCAATTCTGAAACTGAAGATCTTATGACAAGGCAAGCGTCTTTCATTTTGTGTAATACTAATCCACAAAAATTAAATTAGACGGAAGAAATGTTCAAAATGCTCTTTCAATTCTGAAACTGAAGATCTTATGACAAGAAAAAGGATTTACATGAAAACAAACCTCTTTTAATCTGCTGTGAATCTTAATCAAGAAGTTGCTAATAAAAATAAAGCAACGTCGATGTGTGACGGAAAACTTCTTATTTGATCTCTGAAATATATTTGACCGTGTTTCCTAGAAACATCGCTGCTATGAGTAAAAAACTTGTGTGATATTGTGTGTTTGTTTCCACGATTCTTTAAAAGGGAAAATTCTCTAAACACCGACACTCGCAAAGTGAGTATTTCTGACATTTTAAAAGGCATTTAATTGCATTAAAATGTAAAAAATCTCAATACACCAAATAAAAAATCCTTTGCAGCATACCAGTCACTTTGGTTTTTGAAACTAAAAATAGAACTTTAAAAAACTGAAAATCGATGTAGTAGTAATTGTTTATAGAGGAAATTATATTGAGAAACGACTATGTGCATATACTTATTAAACTTACTTTAAAAAACTTAAGTTTGTGTCAATTTTACGACACAAAAAGATCTTTATGACAATTTAACTATCAATGCAAAGTATGGCCGCTGGCGCTCATGGAAACTGAAACAAAAAACGTTTTCGTTTGTAAGAAGAAAATCCATCATCTTCTGAATTTTATGAAAGAAGACTTTTATTTTCTTCCGCAATGGAAAATCTGTCTGAGATCCGTCTTCACTCGAAAAAAAACTATTTGTGCGAACATTGTTTAAAAGCATTTAACTGCGCCTATCATTTAAAAAGGCATCTGTACATACATACAGGCGAGAAACCGTATTCCTGCGAACATTGCTCAAAAGCATATTCCGAGGCTTCAGTTTTAAAGAAGCATCTGAAAACACATACTGGCGAGAAACCGTATTCGTGTGAGCATTGTTCAAAGGCATTTCCTTGCGCTTTCAGCCTAAAGTCACACCTGAGAACCCATTCTGGCGAGAAACCGTATTCCTGTGATCATTGTTCAATGGCATTTTCCCTCCTTGGGAACCTAAAATCACACCTGAGAACCCATTCTGGCGAGAAACCGTATTCATGTGAGCATTGTTCAAGGGCATTTTCCCGCCTTGGAAACCTAAAATCACATCTGAGAACCACCCATTCTGGCGAGAAACCGTATTCAAAACCGTATTCATGTGAACATTGTTCAAAAGTATTTTTCCACCTTGTTCGCCTGAAATCGCATCTGAGAACCCATTCTGGCGAGAAACCGTATTCATGTGTACAATGCTTAAAGACATTTTCAACCTTTTCAGATTTAAAGAAGCATCTGAGAACACATACTGGCGAGAAACCGTATTCATGTGAACATTGTTCAAAGGCATTTTCTCACCTTGTTAGCCTAAAATCACACCTGAGAACCCATTCTGGCGAGAAACCGTATTCATGTGAGCATTGTTCAAGGGCATTTTCCCCGCCTTGGAAACCTAAAATCACACCTGAGAACCCATTCTGGCGAGAAACCATATTCATGTGAACATTGTTCAAAGGCATTTTCCCTCCTTGGGAACCTAAAATCACACCTGAGAACCCATTCTGGCGAGAAACCGTATTCATGTGAGCATTGTTCAAGGGCATTTTCCCGCCTTGGAAACCTAAAATCACACCTGAGAACGCATTCTGGCGAGAAACCGTATTCAAAACCGTATTCATGTGAACATTGTTCAAAGGTATTTCTCCACCTTTTTAGCCTAAAATTGCATCTGAGAACCCATTCTGGCGAGAAACTGTATTCATGTGAGCACTGTTCGAAGACATTTTCTCAGCTAGGAAACCTGAAGGTGCACTTGAGAACCCATTCTGGCGAGAAACTGTATTCATGTGAGCACTGTTCAAAGGCGTTTTCTCAGCTAGGAAACCTGAAAGTGCACTTGCGAACCCATACTGGAGAGAAGCAGTTCTCCTGCGAAGTGTGTTGTAAGGAGTTTTCTCAATTTGCACACCTGAAAAAGCACTTGGAAACCCACCACTGGCCTTTTTAAAAAGAAACAAATAAATACTATGGCCGTTATGACAAAATAAATTGTTGACATTTTTTATTTGTTTTCCAGACTAAGTGGGTAAGGATTAAAAACATTAAAACTCCTCCTTACATACAGTTCTGGTACGGGCCTGTACTGAGACCACAAAGACTGTCGCATCTAGCTGCAAATCAGTACTGGAATGACTGCAATGTCTGTGAAGGTGTCTCTTTTCTTACTGGCAAGAGACACTATTTTGTTTACAACAGTTTTCTTGTGGTCGCCTTTGATGAAGACATTAATATCTATTCTAGCAAACTGTCGCCTTCAAGTAAATTTTGTTTGAAAACATTGTTACAAACTTTCACGAAAAGTAAAGTAGGCTACTTTTTTTCTGTTTTTTTCTTCCTTTTTTACTTCTTTTTACAGAAAACGAAGTATTGTATTCGCGAAAAAAATTTTCACCCAAAAAATCGGCCTTAATTTCCATTTTGCTCACCCCCAAATGAATGTTGAGTTTTTTTTCCAATCCGACCACACGTGGATATGTGCCTAGGAACATACAGACACCCGAAATATCCCTTTTGACAATCGCCGAGTTAATTACAACGCGTTTTCTCGTGACGTCTGTATGTACGTATGTGTGACGCATAACTCAAGAACGGAATGTCCTAGAAAGTTGAAATTCGGTACGTAGACTCCTAGTGGGGTCTCGTTGTGCACCTTCCTTTTTGGCTGCATTCGGATGCTCTAAGAGGGGTCTTTTGCCCCTTTTTGGGTGAAAATCATTGTTAATTTCGATGTAAACTGAGGTGGTGTAATAATTTGGTGGACACTTGGCGATATATCGCCAGTCTTTAGGTCGCCAAGATTTGCCGCCAACTTGGCGACAAATTTGGCGATTTTTTTATTTATTTATTTATTTTTTTTTTTTTTAAATCTGGTTTTAATTTGGCCACTGTTTTGTGATATATAGAGAGTAAACTATTGAATCATATTAAAGCCGCCAATAATGAGAAAATGACATTAAATGGGAGTAAAAGGAAGTCATGTGATGCACACATCAGCTCGTTTTTTTTTAAAATCTGGTTTTAATTTGGCCACTGTTGGTGATATTTAGAGAGTAAACTATTGAATCACATTAAAACTGCCAATAATGGAGAAATGACATTAAATTGGAGTAAAAGGAAGTCATGTGATGCGCACATCAGCTCGTTTTTTTTTTAAATCTGGTTTTAATTTGGCCACTGTTGGTGATATTTAGAGAGTAAACTATTGAATCATATTAAAGCCGCCAATAATGAGAAAATGACATTAAATGGGAGTAAAAGGAAGTCATGTGATGCACACATCAGCTCGTTTTTTTTTAAAATCTGGTTTTAATTTGGCCACTGTTGGTGATATTTAGAGAGTAAACTATTGAATCACATTAAAACTGCCAATAATGGAGAAATGACATTAAATTGGAGTAAAAGGAAGTCATGTGATGCGCACATCAGCTCGTTTTTTTTTTAAATCTGGTTTTAATTTGGCCACTGTTGGTGATATTTAGAGAGTAAACTATTGAATCATATTAAAGCCGCCAATAATGAGAAAATGACATTAAATGGGAGTAAAAGGAAGTCATGTGATGCACACATCAGCTCGTTTTTTTTTAAAATCTGGTTTTAATTTGGCCACTGTTGGTGATATTTAGAGAGTAAACTATTGAATCACATTAAAACTGCCAATAATGGAGAAATGACATTAAATTGGAGTAAAAGGAAGTCATGTGATGCGCACATCAGCTCGTTTTTTTTTTTAAATCTGGTTTTAATTTGGCCACTGTTGGTGATATTTAGAGAGTAAACTATTGAATCATATTAAAGCCGCCAATAATGAGAAAATGACATTAAATGG
Source organism: Uloborus diversus (assembly GCF_026930045.1). Taxonomy (NCBI): domain Eukaryota; kingdom Metazoa; phylum Arthropoda; class Arachnida; order Araneae; family Uloboridae; genus Uloborus; species Uloborus diversus. Next base: position 98,236 of record NW_026558829.1, read on the forward strand.
GAGTAAAAGGAAGTCATGTGATGCACACATCAGCTCGTACTAATTTTTTTCACATGTATAGTAGGGCAGGGTGGCGACAGATCAGGGAGATCAGGGAAAAGTCAGGGAACTTTATCACTCAGGGAAAAATCAGGGAATTTTGAAAAAATAGCAAATATTCAGGGAAAATTGATCAAATGAAGAAAAAAAAAAATCCTAGCAAAATGAAGTACTTTTGATTCCCTACGAATTTTCCGCCAATTATTTGCTTTAAAAAAGTAAAATTAATGAGATGGGATTATACAGTGTCGCATATTTGTGTATCTTTTTTCCTCAAGGTCAAAGTATTCAATTTTAGGATGAGCTTCCTGAGATTGCTTCTGTGTCTGTAAAGTTTTTTTTTTTTTTTTTTTTTTTTTAAATCTAGCTTGAATTTTCCATCACGCATTCCATGCTACTTAAAATAAACAACCCTACAGGCAAAGAGGAAGCCATCATTAACGACTGTGCTCCCTTGCTTTTACTCATTGTCTTGAAGTAATTAGCATACTGTTATCACGATTTCATGAAAGAATCTTTGTTTTTTAAATTAATGCTGAAAAAATCGTAAAAGTTATCACTTGTCATTTTTAATTTAATTGCTAAAATTGAATTTTTACTTGAAATCAATTTTTTTTTTTTTTTTTTTGCCATTTTATTATTTGCTGTTACTTTAGATTACACGAAGGGTTTTTTTTTTCAGACTTTAAAACTTTTTTATTTTAAAACCATGTACATATACATTTTTAAATTAATAATTGTTTTTGCATTTCAATGTTATTTGTTACTAAAGTAATCTAAGATTTTTTTTGACAACTAATGAAATCATTTGAAACTGAGTTGTGTACATAAGTAAATATTTTTATTATTATTTAATAGTTAAAATGTTGTATTCATTCATTAAAACCTAAGTTCTTAATTAGAGAATAGCTCAATATGACTGGTTGTTGAAAGATTTCAATTTGTTTCACATAAATATGTCGATTCTGTCGTGTGCAGGTAAAGGTCAGAAATTGCACATTTTTCTTTTCTTTTTTTCTTTTTCTTTTTTTTCTTTTTTTTTTTTTTTTGCATTTTTGTCATATATGGTACGTTACCTTTATTGTACATACTCGCTTATTTAATTTCCGCTGAAAAAGAGGTGCGAAAAAACGTCTAATTCCAACATTTTCCTATTGTTAGTACTGAAACCACCACACATTTCTTCAAGTATCTCGAAAACTAATTTCTGCAGATACTGCCGTTTGCTTGCACACTGTAGTATTTACTTAAGTAAAACTACATTACTTCCATACTTTAATTATCACTTGTTTGTTATTCTTGCGGCAACAATTATACTGCTACAAAATTCAGTTGAAGATTATTTCCATTTAAATTTTTTAATTTTATCTTTATTAGATATGTCTTTAAGAGTGGCTTTAATAATTTCTAAGAATTCTTATGTTAACTGGTTCCTGGGCGTTAAGTATTTGTTTTAGATTTCCTACAATATTTCTCTGTCGATAATTTAATATACAATTTTTACTAAAGAAAAGGAGCATTTTTTCAAGATATTATTTTAATTAACATTTTAAACCGTTTTAAGCACTGCATTTTATTTATTATGCAATGCTTTTCAGGTAGGGCAAAGAAAGGAAACCATTATCATTGCTAACGTAAATCAGGGAAATCTGGTAAACTTAATCAGGGAAATCAGGGAAAAGTCAGTCTTTTTTTTCCAGTTTCTGTCGCCACCCTGTAGGGGAACGTCAGGCCGTAAAACAGTTATTTTTCGATATGAACAAGTTGGAGTTGTTTTGAGGGTTAGAAAACAAAGAAAAAAACCATGTGCTATGTTTTAATGGTGCATTGAAATATTATTTTCAATTTTGGGCGAAGTGAAAAATAAAAGATTCTTCCAATGAAATACTTTTTTTTTTTTTTTTGGTTCTTAAAAACGTTTTTCACTAAATGAATGAAACATAACCAGATGACTAAATGAGAAAATAATGAAACAAGGAAAAAAAGAATTATTTTATGTATGAGAAAAAACATACGAGTGAATAAAAGAAGAAATGTATAAGGTAACGAAAGAAATTATTACAATCGAATCTTGATAACTCAAAGTTAATATCTTGCATATTCCTTTATCTCGGAGTTTTCATCGGGTCCCAAACCCTTAAACTGTTTTGGAAACTTCTATTGACTCCAACTACCGGTTACTCGAACGTTTTAGCCGGTCCCTTGGGACTTCGAGTTATTGAGAGTTGACTGCATTTCATTTTGCCCCGAGTGTAGCTCATAACTTTATTAAACATTTAAAGTAAAAAAAAAATGTCTGATATTAACTAAACCGTGCATCAGTAGGTCTCAATTAGTATTTGACATGTATTTGTAATTGTCTGTAAAAAAAATTATGAGACAGTATTTTTTGGGTAAACAAACTGAAACATGGTTACTTTTGGCTTCAATTGTCAATATCTTTTGAAGAGGCAGGTTTAGGCAAGAACTGAAACAGGATTAAGAAAGCTGAAACTCTTTACAATATACGGTGAAACTTGCATATGACGATACTGTCTATAACGATAACCTGTCTATTACGATCCTTTTTTTTTATGTCCCAGCAGTATCCTTGCAGACAGGTTTTACTGTGTAAGAGGTTTAATAGTTTTGTTAGCGATTTTTGTGATTCAAAAATACGTTCAAAATAAATTGAAAATTATCTCCAAAATTTTCTTATTTTTTAAGATACCTTTTTGGGTATTTTTTTTTTAATTTATTTATTAGGGGGCGCATAAAGCATGGCATGTCACAGCATTAAATTTTTCGAGCTTTTGAACAAATTACCTATCGGTATATTGCATGAAGTTACCTACTCTTTACAAAAATGTCTACAAAGAATTAATTCGCGTCCAATAGACAATAGGAAAACTTTGGAGATAATTTTCAATTTATTTTGATCTTTTTTTTGAATCACAAAAATCGCTAACAAAACTATTAAATCACATATATATTGTAAAGAGTTTCAGCTTTAATAATCCGGTTTCAGTTCTTGCCTAAACCTGCCTATTCAAAAGATATTGACAATTAAAGCCAAGTAAACATGTTTACATTTTTCAGTTTGTTCACCCAAAAAATGCCGTCTCATATTTATTTTTGCAGACAAATACAAAGACATGGCAAAATGAGTGAAAATGAAAATCAAGGAACGGGCATATTTTGAACCGATCAAAAATATTCACATTAAAAATATTATACACGTACATCAAAAAAAATTTTTTTTTTCAAAAGCAAACGTGTGTTTTTAATAAACATTTAACTTCGTTTATTACACATATCACTAGACCTTACAACAAGCTATTTAGTTTTAAAGCTTTTTAATTTTAGTATTTTATTATTTTTACATTTTGGACGCGAATTAATTCTTCGAATCCAAGGTATTATCTTCGGGTAATAATGCTAAAAATTAGTCAGATTAGTCGGAATATGTTCTCAGTTTGTCAGTAGAACAGTAAATGTGCAATGTTAAATGGTTTAATTTCCCGCCCAATATCCAAAATTACTTTAGGGTCGCCCCACTGTGCGTCCCACACCTTCCTCCCCTAACTACAGCACTGTTTCTATATAAAAAAGAAAGTCTTCACAATCTATTGCGTGTGTCGTTGAATGTAAAGCATTTTTTTCATTTGTTGTTTTTTCACACATTGTTTTTTCCTGTTGTCCGAATGGTTTTCTTTCTAATGCACAATTTTAAATGTTCTGTGTCCCTTCTACTTGAAGTTTTTCTCTTTAATGTATTCTAATTGTTTTCATTTTTTTCCAGCAATAATTTGAAATACATGCTGTTGGATTTGCAGAAGTGTGATGCCAGACATTGACGCTCCCGATATTCACCAGTGTTTGAGCGTTCTTCTCAGGAATTGTGTCGAAGTAATTGTGTGAAGAAATACAAGAACAGTTATTTCCCTCTAATTTTTTTAATTTTAAACTCATGAAGAGCTTTGTACATTCCTAAGCAGCAGAAACTTGCAGCGCATCTCGAAAAGTTTAAGCTTTGGCTGCTACTAGTCTCGACTCTTGATAACAGGGACACAAACCGAAAAAGTGTTAAGAACTGTTTCCGACTCTTGGTTGAAAAAACTTAACTTCTGCGACAAAGTCTAAAAACAATTGCAAGCACAAAAAACTTGGTTTGTTTTATGTCCTTGAAAGCCCATGTTGAAATTTAACGGACGAAGTAGAATTGGCGGAATAATTTCGCTTAATTTTTTTCATCTCAAATGTGAGACTTAGTACTAAAAAAACAAACAAACTACTACCATCTTCTGATTTCTGATTAAGTACGCTTAGTGACTGAAGGAATTTTTGAGCATTTATTGTACCAGAAATAAAGCGTCTGGTGTTTTGTTTTTTTCATTCATGAACACTTTCTTACTGTAAAGCAATGGAATGCCATACGCATATCCACAATGCTAAAAATTGTTATTACTGTGAACAGTGTTCAAGAGTATTTGCTTATGCTTCACAGTTAAAGATACATCTGAGAACCCATACTGGCGAGAAGCCATTTGCCTGTGAACATTGCTCGAAGCAATTTCCCACTCCTTCACAATTAAAGCAACATCTGAGAACCCATACTGGCGAGAAGCCATTTGCCTGTGAACATTGCTCGAAGCATTTTTCCAGGGCTTCAAGTTTAGAGACACATCTGAGAACCCATACTGGCGAGAAACCGTATTCCTGTGAGCAGTGTTCAAAGGCATTCTCCAGGGCTTCGCATTTAAAGCAACACCTTGTAACCCATACTGGCGAGAAGCCATTTGTCTGTGAACATTGCTCGAAGCAATTTTCCAGGGTTTCGAATTTAGAGACACATCTGAGACACCATACTGGCGAGAAACCGTTTGCCTGTGAACATTGCTTGAAGCAATTTCTCACCCCTTCGCATTTAAAGCAACACCTCAGAACCCATACTGGCGAGAAGCCATTTGACTGTGAACATTGCGCGAAGCAATTTCCCACTCCTGCACAGTTAAAGCAACATCTGAGAACCCATACTGGCGAGAAACCGTATTCCTGTAAACATTGTTCAAAGGCATTCTCCAACGCGTCAAATTTAAAGCAACACCTGAGAACCCATACTGGCGAGAAGCCATTTGCCTGTGAACATTGCTCGAAGCAGTTTCCCACTCCTTCACAGCTAAAGCAACATCTGAGAACCCATACTGGCGAGAAGCCATTTGCATGTAAACATTGTTCAAAGGCATTCTCTAACGCTTCAAATTTAAAGCAACACCTGAGAACCCATACTGGCGAGACGCCATTTGTCTGTGAACATTGCTCGAAGCATTTTTCCAGGGCTTCAAATTTAGAGACACATCTGAGAACTCTTTCTGGCGAGAAACCGTTTGCCTGTGAACATTGCTCGAAGCAATTTCCCACCCCTTCACAATTAAAGCAGCACTTGAGAACCCATACTGGCGAGAAGCCATTTGCCTGTGAACATTGCTCGAAGCAATTTCCCACCCCTTCGCATTTAAAGCAACACCTGAGAACCCATACTGGCGAAAAGCCATTTTCCTGTGAACATTGCTCGAAGCAATTTTTCAGGGCTTCAAGTTTAGAGACACATCTGAGAACCCATACTGGCGAGAAACCGTATTCCTGTGAGCTGTGTTTAAAAGCATTCTCCAAGTTTTCGTGTTTTAAGGTACATCTGAGGATCCATACTGGAGAGAAACCGTATTCATGTGAAGGTTGTTCAAGAGCATTTTCCAGCGCTTCAGATTTAAGGAGACATCTGAGAACCCATACAGGAGAGAAGCCGTATTCCTGTGAACTTTGCTTAAAGCGATTTTCTGGATCTGGAAACTTAAAAGAGCACATGAGAACCCACACAGGCGAGAAACCTTTTTCCTGTGAAATTTGTTCTGCGGTCTTTTCTCAACCGACTCGTCTGAAAGTCCACCTGAGAACCCATACTGGCGAGAAGCCGTATTCGTGTACAGTTTGTTCGAAGGCATTTTCACAAGGAGGAGCCCTCAGAAAACACTTGAAAATGCATTCAAACAAAAAAACACATTTATCTAATGTCGGCACGTATGAAGACACTGAAAAGTCTTCTACACTTGCAATTGATAATTTGCACCCGGAGAACGCTTCGTTGTTATAAATTTTATTTGAAAAACATTCCCAATATATATTTGAATGAACTTTTCAAAGTCTCTTCTGGGGGAAAAGCGAACTTCCTGTGAACAACAGTGTTTTTAGGAATTTTCTCGACTGACTGAACACTTGAGAATCGATTCTGACAAATCCAATCTTCTAGTAAATTGTGTTCAAAGCCAAATTCTCAACGCGGGAAAGAAAAAGTAGGGGAATATGGGGCAAAGTGAAATAGTTAAGATTACTGAACTTTTTCACTTTGAACCAATTGGAAATTTGTTTTGAAAATTACAGTACATAAAAGGGAACATCGTAATTTGTAATAAAAATTACATTGAAACAGTATTTTTAATTTTTGGCAGCAAATTTGCGCCTTCAAAAAAAAAAAAAAAAATGGATTTTTTAACTTTTTTTTTTTTGCTGGGCAAAGTGAAAAATAAATATTTTCTGTTCGATTGTAAAAAATATTTTTGATCAAAGGAGCAGTAAATAAAACACTGAATTAATAAATGAAAAGATAAAAACAATAAACAAACAATTGAATTAATTAATGTGAGAATAAAATATAATGATTGAGTAAAAGATTGAATGAATAAGAAAATAAGTGAAGTACTAAATAAAGGAATGTAGAGGTATTCATTAATAAATGAACACGTAAGTTATTTAGTAAATGATTGAATGAGCGAACGAAATACACTATTTCACTTTGACCCTCATGCACTTGACTAAATGTACAATGTGCCGGGTTTTTATAAAATAACGTGAGATGTTCAGAGCCCTCTAGCGAGTGAAGAATTGGATGAAACATTGCCTAATTTCATGGGCATACGTAGTAAATCACGAGATTTTGATTTCGGAAAAAAAAAAAAAATGATTTCAAAACTTCTCCATTTTGAGAAATTTCGAGCATTGAAAAGGTGTATTACTCTGAATATTGAAGGAGTAGATGCTAATTGACAAAACATGCATCAGTTTTATTCCCAAAATATGATTTTTGCTTACAAATGATGTTCAATATGACCAATCTCGAGATTTTCCAGGTATTGCATAAACTGCACTTTCCATACATCGGGGGAAGGGGGGGGGGGGTATTAGTTTCTCCTACCTGTTGCGTTATTCGAGTTTTCGAAGTTGAGATATCAGGAACATGTAGTAGGTACACAACACCGTTAAGAGATCCCCATGGCCAAACGCATAAGGTGAAAGATTGGGCGACCAAGGTGGCCAAACCGCTGGAAATGCATGATGACTAATGACACTGCTATCAAAGAAATATTGCAGCCATACACTCGGTACCTAAAGCCCAACGTGGGTAGGTTCACCATCTTACATGAACATAATTCAAGAAACAAATCCCGCTGTTTTTCTTTCTGACGACTTTTGGTATTATTCTCTTGTTACAAATTGAAATTTCTTTTTGTTTTCATTGAACCTCATTTGTAAGCAACAAGCATTATTGTAATCAAAAACTTGATGTACGCTGCTTTTTTTTTTTTTTTTTGCATTTCATTCTTTAGTATTCGCCTGTAATACACTTTCCATACATCGGGGGAAGGGGGGGGGTATTAGTTTCTCCTACCTGTTGCGTTATTCGAGTTTTCGAAGTTGAGATATCAGGAACATGTAGTAGGTACACAACACCGTTAAGAGATCCCCATGGCCAAACGCATAAGGTGAAAGATTGGGCGACCAAGGTGGCCAAACCGCTGGAAATGCATGATGACTAATGACACTGCTATCAAAGAAATATTGCAGCCATACACTCGGTACCTAAAGCCCAACGTGGGTAGGTTCACCATCTTACATGAACATAATTCAAGAAACAAATCCCGCTGTTTTTCTTTCTGACGACTTTTGGTATTATTCTCTTGTTACAAATTGAAATTTCTTTTTGTTTTCATTGAACCTCATTTGTAAGCAACAAGCATTATTGTAATCAAAAACTTGATGTACGCTGCTTTTTTTTTTTTTTTTTGCATTTCATTCTTTAGTATTCGCCTGTAATACACTTTCCATACATCGGGGGAAGGGGGGGGGTATTAGTTTCTCCTACCTGTTGCGTTATTCGAGTTTTCGAAGTTGAGATATCAGGAACATGTAGTAGGTACACAACACCGTTAAGAGATCCCCATGGCCAAACGCATAAGGTGAAAGATTGGGCGACCAAGGTGGCCAAACCGCTGGATGACTAATGACACTGCTATCAAAGAAATATTGCAGCCATACACTCGGTACCTAAAGCCCAACGTGGGTAGGTTCACCATCTTACATGAACATAATTCAAGAAACAAATCCCGCTGTTTTTCTTTCTGACGACTTTTGGTATTATTCTCTTGTTACAAATTGAAATTTCTTTTTGTTTTCATTGAACCTCATTTGTAAGCAACAAGCATTATTGTAATCAAAAACTTGATGTACGCTGCTTTTTTTTTTTTTTTTTGCATTTCATTCTTTAGTATTCGCCTGTAATACACTTGTGCAGCGCTAAAAATCTCCCTGGTTGTGACTTTCTGCTATATCTAATATACAGAAGAAAGCATTGGATTCGTGCTCATTTTCAAGTTTTGTCGGATTCTTACATTTTGAGGTGTGTTAAGTCCATTTCGAAACTTTTTGGAAAATGTCTGTGTGTGTGTGACCAGTTTTTTGAGGCCGCTCTACAGCAAAAACTACCGCTTGAAATCGAACGAAATTCGGTATAAATATATGCTGTCATATGAACTTGTGCCCATTGGCCTTTGGCGTGAACTCCTCAAAGGGGGGGGGGAGTGGAGCAATGGGACGTTTCTTGAGTTATGCGTGCCTGCTATTCCCCAGGAAGTGGCAGGCGGGATCAAACAAAATTTGGCCCATATGTTTCCCCTTAACAGGTACAGGTACTGATTCAATTTTAGTGTCAATAGCTCAAACGGGGGTTGAGCTATAGAACGTTTTTTGCTTCAATGGTGACTGCTGTATCTCAAGAAATAATGAACGGAATTAAACAAAAATTTATCGACAAGTAGCCCCTAGAGGGTATAAGAGCTGATTCTAATTTGGCGTCAATAGCTGAAAAGGGGTCGGCGCAATCCAACGTTCGTTTCTTTCCATTGTGAGTGCCATACCTCAGTTAGTAATGCTACATTCGGGATGAAATTTGGGATAAATGTGAATCCATATGTAAATAGTCTTTGGTTCACTTTTGGTGCCAATCGCTCTATGGAGAGCTGATTTTTTTTTTTTTTTTTTTTTTTTTTTTTGTGAATAAAAATAGCTTTATAATTGCAACAATAAGAAAAATAAAGCGTAATAGACTTTCGTCTGCGTATTTCGCGTGATTTTAATTGTTGGAAAAATGACCAGAAAATCGCGATGATTTTAACTTTTTCCTGTCGCCATCTTGTGTTTGTTAATAAATGAATGTTTGTAATTATTTTAAGCAAGGTTTTAAAATAATTTTCAATTTCCATTCTTTGCTTTGCTTTTGAGATAATTCGGGAACCGGGATGGTCGTCAAGTTTTTGCGTGTGTAATTTTGTTTTTGTTGAGAATATTGCTTCCTCGTCAAGCATGGGATGGGATCAGAATTGTAAGAAAGATATAGAAGAAAGTTTCGTGATGGCCGCAACATACTAGTTTAATTCTAGTTTAATTGTAGAAACCGAAATCCCATGGTCTGCTACGTACGTCCATAAAATTCGGCAATGTTTCATCCAATACTTCACTTGCTAGAGGGCTCTGACCACACTATTAAAACTAGGTTTTTAGAATAGAGACAAAATCGCTCATTTTTAACCGACTTCAAAAAGGAGGCGGTTATCAGTTCATACCGTATGTATGTTTTTTTTTTTTTTTTGTCCACTCATAGCGTCTCACCTAGTGAACCGATTTTGATGATTCTTTTTTTGATGGATAGGGGATGGCTCAACTTAGGTCCCATTACTTTGTTTGACCATATTTGTTCTGTAGAAAAAAAGTTATGGGCAAAAAACAGTAAACTTTATGCAATTTCCCTATTAAATTGTAGCGAACTTCGCACTTTTCATCCGTGGATAACGGTGGCTCAGTGGTAGAATTCTCGTCTCCCACATGAGCGACCCGGGTTCAAATCCCGACTGGGACAAAGAATTTTACTAAAATTTCGTTTCTACTGTTTCCCGTATTTTCTCGAATGTTCTATCAATTTCTGTATCTTTCCAAGTCGCTTGAGTATTCGCTTCATTTGGCTTTCACATTGTCTTCGCCATCTTCATCTACGCGACAACATGAAACTCATTGTTATAAAAGTTTGGTGCCATATAAGAGTAACATTAATAGTAATTGTAATGATAATTTTGAATAAAGGCTTTTCTAAAGCAATACAGTGATATAGGGCCGAACTTCTTACTAGGTGACTTCTTACTTTTACTAAAATATCTACATTTACACTAAAAAGAATGAAATAAAAATATTTTGAAAAAAAAATAGAACCTACTTCAAAATTGCTCTAAAAAGTGAAAAATAATTTTATTCTTTAAACACCATCGATAATACTTTTAAACATAATTTTTGAAGTTGGCGCAAAAACAAAAAGTAAAATCCATTGTAACCATGCTTCGTTCATATTTTTATCAAAAAATCATCCAAAGTTAGGAACGAAACATTTATATCGTTACTCAAATATGCTGTCATCAATGAGTAATGCATTTGGTAATGAAGAAACTGGACGTGGTTAAATTTATACTTGTAGTTGAGTTATGACTGTGAATGATTTTATCGATCGTTTTTGCGCCAGCTTCAAAAATTATGTTTCAAAGTATTATCGATTGTGTTTAAAGAATAAAATTATTTTTCACTTTTTAGAGCAATTTTGAAGTCGGTTCTATTTTTTTTTTCAAAATTTTTTTTAAAACAAATCACTTGTTCAGAATGGCTCCGAGACACTTTGACTCAGAATTAATAAACTTGACTTGTTATTTCTGATATACACCCCCGTTTCAGAAATGATTCAGCAAGATCTCATTTTTAAGAAGTCACGTCTTCGGTTTCGAAAAGACATTATCCATTTTTAAGAGGACAAATGCTCATTTTTTGGACGTCAATCGCTCATTTTTAAGCAAATCACTTGTTCAAAATGGCTCCGAGACACTTTGACTCAAAATTAATAAACTTATTGTTATTTTTGATATACACCGCCGTTTCAGAAATGATTCAGCAAGATCTCATTTTTGAGAAGTCGCGTGTTTGGTTTCGAAAAGACACATGCTAATTTTTATGAGGACAAATGCTCATTTTTTGGACGACAATTGCTTGTTTTTTGAGACTGAAATGAGCTTATTTCTGAGACACACGTGCTTCCAAACGTGACTTTTAATATTCTCATTTGTAAGCAGGGTTTGTTATTCTTTTTATTTAAAAAAAAATACGTAAAAGTGATTTTTTTCATTTGAATCATTTTTTTCTTATATTTTAAAAACCTTCAAAAACGTGTAGATATTAATTACTTTACATTTATTAACATTATATTTCGTACAATAAATGAAAAAGCAACTAGTAATTTTCATTTTATGACAGTAGCTATTTTTTAATAATGGGTATAAGTGGATTAGAGAGAGAGTTTTGAAACAAATGAATGATTAAAATTAAGTCTAAGGTTCGCCCTCCTCCCTCCCACAGCTACAAACACCAATCCTTCTACTATAATTCTTGGAAACAGTGGTACAACTATTTCCCAGAATCATAATTTTCAAACTTTTTAAGAGAAAAATTTCTTAAAATTTGGCAGTTTTTCATGTTAGCTTAGATTTAACATAATTTCTGAAATAGATTTAATTCTCATATTTGGATGAAGGTAAAGTCAATGGAGAAATAAACTTTGAGATTGCGGGTTAGAGATATCCACAGTGTGAAAATTACATTTTCTGTTAAAGTAAAATATTAGATATTTGATGATTATGTATAGTTGAAACTTCTTTTTAAAGTTTAGCATTGTAACCCAACTTTTATGATTTTGTTCTAAACTTACCTTGTGTTTGAAAAATAATAGCTAGTTTTCTCGAAAAATACGCTCTACAAAAAATAATAATGTGATGTTTTTAGTGGAAGCTTTCTTTTAACATTATATGGAATCAGTAATGTTCTAGAATGCAAAAAAGTTATATTTCGTGAGGTAAACTAATTTTTTTATATGTGGTAAGAATGGAAATATAACAAATTTAGATGATAATGATAAAACACATGTAACAAATAAATTATTACTGAAAAGTATATGTGGATATTTAACTTAACAAAACGCTGTTAAATGCGAAGAGACAATAATTTTTACAAATATCAATGATAAAAACAAGCACTGTAAAACACATAGAAGGTTTATTTACGATAATTACAAGTTAAATAATGATATAGAATAATCATTACACAGAAATCTTCAGTTATTTTTGATTTGGGAATGTATTTCCAAATAACCTACAAAGAAAACTCAAAGAGAAAAACTAAGTTTTGATTTAAGATATTTAAAGCAGGGGTTCCTACTAAACAATGAGAATAAAAAAAAAATCATATAATTTTCCTAGTTTATGGTAGTCCCAGGAGAAACTCGATTGCAGGATAAAAATACGAATTCATTAAAACTTAAACTATAGTAAAATTAAGTGTCAAAATCAAGATTGGAACAAAAATGCAAATTATCGTCTAAAATAAATTTTGAGCCTAATGCATAAAGCTGGTTAATGTGGAATTATTTTTAAAAAATCAATACAAATAATAAGGAAAAGCAAATTTCTTGCAATTCTCTTTTTAATTTAAAATACATGGTCTGTTTTGAAAATAAAACAAAATGAGACTGAGAAGGGCGACAATTAGGAATCTTAGTGAATATCTGCTTTGAAAAGGGGGAAAAAAATCAATTGAAAATCGTAAGCATGATCATTAAGAAATATAATTAAATATTTAGTGCTTTAGTGTCTTTTAAAGAACTTGTGGGAGTCCTGTAGCCGTAGTATAAGCAACAGGAAAAAAATTTCAGGACAAAAACAATTTGGCATCAAGTGCCAATACTGACAAATGTTTGATGTCCGTAGTTAAAAAAATTAAAATGATTTAGAATTTTAGACTAAAATGCACGTTCTCTATTTTGTTCTAATGCTCTCAATCAGCGCGGCAGCCATTCAAAATGTAAACAGTAGTTTCACGGCCTTTTAGCGCAAAAACAGAATACGACCGGTCACGCGACGCCCAGCGAAAAAGCGTGGTCGCGACCCAAACGACCACAATCGGAGTTTGTAAACATGAGTGGGTTTCGTCCGGAGTACCCAAAGTGAGTTTATAAACACTCCTTGGTTAAGTTGTTATAAACTCACGAAGTGAGTTTATAAACACTCCTTGGTTAAGTTGTTATAAACTCACGAAGTGAGTTTATAAACACTCCTGTCTGGAGTTTAGAAACGTTCCCTAAATTGGTGTAGCGGGCAGACAATAGCAATGATGATGTCGCACTTGGCCGAAGCACTTGAGGCATATTGGACTATTTCGGAATTGGAGGGAATTGGGTGAAGAATTGCCTCGTGTGATAAGGGCTTAAAGACACAAGAGAATCGAATTTTCGTCTGCTTCAGTTAGTACCCTAAATATGTTACTATGGGCATGATCGGATAGATTAACCGTTGACTAACCAGGTGCCTTTTAATAGAGGCGCCGACAGCAGGGGCGGCATTTCAGCATTTCATTTGGGGGGTCAAGTTTCTTAAATACGAATTACCTCAGTATAGAAACAAAACACATATTGGCTAACAGAAAGTAATCTTGATGTTGGGGGGGGGGGAGACTGCATAGTTAAAGAGCCCCCAGAAGAGATATTTGTTGATGCAAAATATTTTTTTGGGCAATCACGATTGCTTATTGTTCTCAGTTGACTGTTTTGATGTGCTATCATTTTATTTTCCCGCCAGCACCCTCTGCAGCATCACCGTCACGATGCTGCTCCTATAGCGAAAACTGCCTCCAGGTTGCATCAATATCCTACACACAAGCGCATACATACACAACTACACACAAACACACACATACACCTACACACAAACACATACAGACACCTACACACAAACACATACACCTACACATACATACACAAACACATACACACACACATGCACACAACTACCCACACATTCATGCCTGCACACAGACACAAACACATATGCCTACACACACATACACATACCCCGCCCCCACGCACACAAACACTCATACACACAACTACCAGCACTAATGCCTGAACACAGACACAAACACACATGCCTACACACACACATACCCCCTCCCCCACACACACAAACACACACACTCGTGATTGCGAAAAACATATATTGAATTCAAGAAGCCAAAATTCAAATTATTATTTTTTTATTTTTAAATTAGTATGTATTTTTAAAGTGTATTTATGAAAACATACCATGCATTGTGCAGCTGAAATGAGTTTCTAGCAGAAGAAAGTGATAAACGTTCATTAAATTGACACACTTAAAGAATGAGCGTAACAATGAATGTAAAATACCAAGGCATTTTCTTGTGAAAATCATGCAACAACACCCCTTCACGGGCCTAACCATCGTTACTCTGAACACACAAGAACGAAATATTTAGCCTATATGAGGAAATTATATCTTTCGTTAAAATTAACCATGATTCTTCATCGTTTTTTCTTTCTGTTCTGAAAAGGCCGGTAAAGGCTTGATGAATTTCTAATAAATTAAATAACGGAAAATACTTGCTCTTGTAGCGAGATCACAAAGTCTGTGTTGGCCAGTCCGGTCGTGTTTCATGTTTTGAGTAACGCTTTGATTGGAGTGTCGTTTGCTACTGAACTAGAACTACCACGAGCGTTCGAAAACACAGCTGTTCTACCGGAATTCCTAGAGAAATTCCAAATACGTCATAACCACGCGGTGTAACCGGATTATTTCCGAACGCAGCCTATGTCTCAAAATCTCATGCGCATCGAAGAGGAGAGACCAACAGCGGGAGTCTCACAGTCACCCTTTGCACAAATGCGTCAGCTATAATGTAATGCAGTGGATTTTTCCGCTGCTGGTTGCGTTGCATGCTGGTTTCTTGGTTTATTGTGTTTATTTCGAAAAAAATTCTGTGATTTTGATAGTTATTATTGCTTCCGTTGAACAGTTCTGCTTGAAAATAACATTCTTTCTTTCTCGTACTCTGGAATGAGAAATATTCGCAGACTGAAATTGTGCTTTGGAATTATATTCGTTTGACGCATCGCCGGAATTAAAGGATCAAAGACTTTTCCTCTGTTCGGCATCTGTAACGCAGTCATCAAAACAAGTAAGCTTAATTTTCACATAACGTTTCTTGTAATTATGTTGAGAATGCATGCAATTATTTAAATTTCATTTATAGGGTCGGGTGGGGTGAAATGGGTCATGCTGTGTATTTTTATTAATAAAAATTTTTGGTCTGGCTGAATTTTTCTCAAACTTTACACAAGTTATGAGGGGCTTTTTGGCTACAATTCTGATTTTTAAAAAGTTTCTGTGTCAATTGCTGGGAGCACTACACTGACATTTTGTTTCTCAAGTCGCATGCGA